>NC_090778.1:16810000-16890000 GCF_040054535.1 Antennarius striatus
TATCTTATTTGTGTGTTAAAAACAAAACAGAACGATCCGAGCATGTGAGTCATTAAAAACAGAGGTAGATGCAGACATCTACCTCAGCATCAGTGTGATCAGAATGGTAGCTGGACGGGCCGGCAGGAGAACACACGACTAATCTTGCTTTGACCACAGATTGCAGGGCACTCAGAATGAGCGCTGCCTTTGCTGGGGTGGATTACAGCTGTGTGTGGGGGCGGGGGCCAGACTGTTGCATGAATGACGATGTGGTTGAAGGGTTTAGCGGCCGGTTGGCTGGTTATCCAGCCTGCTGGCGGTTTTGTTGACGGGATTGTTGAAAGTCTGGCAGGCTGCCTTCTGTAGCTGTCGCTGGCAGGGAAAAGAGCCGTTTCTTGGATTGACAGGTCGTAATGTCAGATCATGAGCCACAGAGGCTGGCGCTTACTTATAGTGAAGATTTATATTATCAGGTGGGACAACAGCAACTGCTAATCACAGAGCGATTTATACTTAATCTAGACGTATCAGCAAATAAAATCACTAAACCACAGTGACATCGGAGCACTCTTGTTTTCCACTGGAGTCTGCGCTAATGCTAAATGCTAATTTAACATCAGAAATCTTTCATTAAGGTTTCACCTCTTCTCTTGCTCTGAATGGAATATGGAAGAAATATTCACCCTGTGCCAATTTAGTAGGAAGACCAAATTATACTTGCAAAATGATTTGTCAATCCCACATTCATGAAGCAGGTTGTGTGGGATTTCATAACTTGTGGTTTCATAACTGTATTTGTCACTGAGAGCGTTTATCACAGAAACTCATTAAATTTATAGTAGAAGTCAAACTGGCTTAGGTTTCATCAACTGGCTTAAGTTTGTTGAAATGATGAAACTAAACCCATCAGGTTGTGTTCACTGGATTTCTTGTGTGTGCTTCAGTAGTTTTAACATCTGTCATCACGATGCCTCATTGCTCTATCTGTGTCTCCATCAAACCCTCTCCACCTGCAAAGACGTAGCATTCATCGCCTCTGACCCCTTGAATACCAACCTTTGTGGTCACGAAGCCGCACGCTGACTAACTCTGTGATAACGCCAGCTCACACTGGATGTGATTGTGCTCTCCTTGTGTCAAGAAAGACGCGGTGATGAATATCTGGATCTTGATCTCTTAGCAGCACACCATCATTTGAGTGCTTCAATGCAGATGCACAATGCAGCTTTGTGTGGGCAGCATCAGTCCTCTTTAGATGCATCACATCCTGGTTATCTGATGCTTGTAACTCGTGATTCATCTCAGGAGCAAAGGTGTGAGTCTAAAACTACCTTCCAACGCCACATTTCCTAGCTAAACCAAAGTGACACTGAGGATGTGTGAACATTTGAAACTGGAGACATTCATTTAAAATGCAGGCTGTTCCGGTCAGTGTTACCCAACACTGATGCATTGTGGATGAGAAGATTTGCTTTCACAAGCTGTTTTCAAAAAAAGTAAGAGTATAAGAGGTGTTTCAATGTGAGAGTGAGGTAGATTGATAAGAATAGTAACAGCTGCACCTCTGCTTAAAATGGATTGGAACAAGTTTAAACACAGCCTCTTCTTCTTCAGTCTCTGCTCACATTCCCAACTGTGTATTTGTGATGGTCTCTTGTGTAGTCACTAGGGTTCATGCGAGACTGTTCTTCAGGTTGACCCCGCCTGCATTTCCAAGCCAATCCTTTATCACCTGTCGGGTTTGGTTTTGATAAAAGGTCAAGGACATAAAAACCTTCATGACAAGTATTTTATTTTCTTTTTAATTACATTTTGCATTAAATTAAAGAGTTTTTTTTCTTTACAACATACATTAAGCTGTGAATCAGATGTTAAGGAGATGAAACAAGTAGGGCAAAAAACGTTGTGACGTCACAATATCTTACAAGCTTACAAAGTTCAAAAGGTTGAGAAGTTGAGAGAAGAAAGAGTGGACTTGCGTCTAATAGCAGTGTATTATAACAAGGGTGACGGACAAAAAAGGCACACACCAAAGAACCTCACTGTCCACAGCAACCTTCACAGTCAAACCCAATCTAGTCTTTAAACAGTTCTACCCCAATCTGCCGGCAAAACATGTGATTTTGCAAAAATGTAAATCGACTCATCAGCACAAGATGTTGACATTTAAGCCTATGACCTTGAACGATTTCCTTGTTCACATTCTCTGAGGACGAGGCAATCCTCCGGGAACAGCTACTGGATGTGAAGTCACAGATCAGCGTTATTCCAGGCTTAAGAAAGCAGCTGGATCATTCACTCCAGATACACCACGGGGTGCAAACAGTGACCGGTAGCCTGCAATGCAGTGGTTTTCAGAAACCTGGAGTAGACACACTTCTCATGCTCATCTTCGGCATCAGGATCATATCTTAAAGCGCTCGCTGAAATAGTCTGTTGCTCACAACCTCATGATTTGTAAGCATCTATGTACACATTAGTCAGGTCACATATCCCACACATCCTTTTTCACTTCAGCTGTGGATCGAGACGTAGTTGGCTTTCCTCCATTGAGAAACAGAAAACACCTTGATATCAAGAAAACATTTAATTATCTACATAGACAACACTGAGGGAGTGCCCTGTTGATTTTAGTGCTGGGGAGGGGGGAGGGGGGGGTGATCAGTAAAAAGCCTCAAGTACAAAGGAAGTGGAAAAAAGTAAAATGGTGCGATTAGTCAAAACTCTCAGGCACTCATAAGGCCTTGATAATGAGAGTTAATGAAGTCAAATGAAAACTCATCTCTGTACTTCCTCAAACTCTTTTACAAAAAAGGGGGTTAAATAAGGTATTCTTTTCATTAATGTTGCTTTAAATTGTCAACATTCTTCACAGGAACCAGCCTGTTTCTGGAACTGTCTACTGACATAGTGTTAGGATGCACACAAGAGCTGTGTTAGTACACATGGTGCTTATGGGTATCTCATACTGTAAATTAGCTAATGTTGACATTACATTATTATTGCAGTGCATCAGAAGGATGCACATACATTGGCCTTCTCATATAACAAATGTTATTTGCTCAGTTAATCAGTCAATCAACCGTCACTCCAAACCAAAAAACAGCAACGAAGAAAAAGCAAATACCAGGACAGATCGTATAAAATAGAAAAACAGTCACAACGTCTTTGTCGACACTGTCAGCACAACATAAAGGGTTGCTTCAAGCGCAATGATGGCACAATCAGAAATTAATCACAGAAAATGTTTGCCTTTGTGTAAGCGTGTGCGTGTGTGTTTGTGTGTGTGTGTATGTGTGTGTGAGTGAAAGAAGAAAATGAACCTTATTCCTCTCCTCCTTTGGACTGTGTGTTATGTCTAGGGACCAGAATTACAACAATAACACCTACATTCTTTTAATTGCATTTTTTATCAAATCAGGGAAATATAATGACATTAAGAAAAAAGAAAATACTACAATGAGACAAAGTTAACAGCTAATAAAGGAAACATTGTCACTATTTTAGGGTGTAAGGCACAAATTTACATGTGGAAAAATAAGCAGGTGATCCAGATGTTTTTATCGTTTACCTCTTCACCCGCTCATCTGCGAGACGCCGCAGGAAAATACGCCACATCCTGACACAGCTGCAACATCTTCTTTTTGCCTGTGTGTGTGTGTGTGTGTGTGTGTGCGTGTGTGTGTGTGTGTGTGTGTGTTTGTGTGTGTGTGTGTCTGTTCAGGTACTGTCACTGCAGCTGCCTCTCGTGTAGTTGCAACATGTCAGAGTGATGGCACCAGTAAGCCAGCAGCAGCTGATCATGACTAATTTTACTGGCTAAACCACAGTGCTGATTGGTGGAGGATGCTCATAAGAGGAGAAAATGAAGTTTTTGGGAGGTCTTTTTTTAAATGATTGGTCTAAACAATGAAAAGTCTGGTCCATGGAAGTAAACGTCCCTGTCTGGCACAGTTTAAATAAATATCTCCTCCTCTTCACAGAGGTCACATATATCTCAAGCTGTGGGTCCCACTGAGCACAAAGTAAGACCTGGTGGACCTTTAGTCATCAAGAAAGTTCTACAGGCTCCAGTTTAATGACTTTAAATATGTTTTTTTCTCACACTTGATTAATTATTATTAAAAGATCTGTTCTTTGTCCTCTCTCTGTCTCTCTCCGTGAGCCTAAAAAGTAAGTCTTTTTTGCAAAAGCACTTCATAAAAATAAATACAACAAGCTATTAGTAATAACAGTCATGTGTTATTCGATAACCAGTACAGTGGACGCTTCCTCTGGCCAAGAATTTCAGTCAAACACAGGAAAGACTTGATTGCTGTAACACTGAGAGGTGTTTCAGTTTCTCACAGAGCTCAAACGGCTGTTCATCTTTTCAGTCTCAGCTTGATCTCTGTGAGTTCTTATCACTCAGATTTCCCAGTCCTCAAAGTACTGTACAACAATTATTCTTGGAACTGCCGGTCCTGTCTTCTCATGTGCTTTTACCAGCATGATTGAGTAGAAAGTCCTGGTGGCCAAAGACACCAGAAACAAAAGAGTCACCATCTTGGATGCTACAGGATGCAGTTGGATGAAATATTCAGGACAGCGTCGTCTTCTTCTGTTTCAGTAGCACATATTCCACTGTGTGTTTATGGAGAAACTGGGATCCAGCCAGAGCATTAGCTTGATGACGGCAACAAATGACAACAACCATTTGTATTTACATATTTATATAAAAAAAAGTGTTTTCTTAAAAAAACGTGTGTTGCATTTTCCACTGTACTGTACACCAAAAACAAACAAACAAAAACACTAAAAGGAGATGCATGTTGTACAGTATTCCCTGTTATTTTATTTTTTTTATCTCTTTCAGAAGAAAAACTTTTACTAACTGTCCATTCACATTGGACCGACTGGCTGAGCAGCTGACTATGTGCAGGAGTCACTGGCTTTGACTTTTGTTGAGAGTGAGACTGCTGAGGGTTTGGGGGGGACGTCAGGCTTGAGATATTTAATGCTTGTTCGAGGCAGTGAACCGTAGGAGCTCATTCCAGGCTGCCGTGACAGAGATATGCCCTGTGCTGTCATTTGTATGGAGTCCACTCTCTGAGGTGCGGGAGGCGGTGTTTCCACACGGTTGAAGCTGTGTTGTCTCGCCAAATGGGAGGAGTTAGACGAGTTGGTGTTGTGCTTCTTGAGGGCGGAGGCCCCAGAGGTGGCAGATGCTGATCCTTTCCGGAGCCCGTAGATTGATGAGTGGACTTCCAGTCGTTTGCCCATCTGGGGGACAGCTGGAGGGATAGTGAGGGAGGCCTCTCGTTGGGGTACGCGTGGTGGCAACACCCCATCTGGATCCACCATGTTGAGGTTGTGACAGGCGTTCTTGACTGTTTTGTACTCCAGGGTCGCCCCCTGGTCGTCCATGACGCCGTGGCCCATACTGAGCTCATTATGGTGTGGCTGCTCCACGTATTCATGCTGGTAGGACTGTTGGTGCTGCTGTAGATGAGGCTGGAGCTGGTGCTGATGCTGCGGCAGAGGCAGGACTACAACGCTGGGGATGTGTCCCGGTGAAGCCCTCAGGGGCAGGTCTGTGGAGATAACAGGGGAGCCCAGTGGTACCATATCTTTGGTGCAGGCGTTGATAAGGTTCTGGTTCCTCTCCCACTCTCGGCTGCCCCGGCTGGGCTTACGGCGTGGCTGCATCGGGGTGGATTCAGGCGTTGGCAGAGCAGCGAGGTCAAGGTGGTGCTGATCGGCTTTTATCAGCATCTTTCCATTCGTTAGCCTCCCGTTGTGCATTAAAGGGGTGAGGATTGCTTCAGGGCGGCCATCTTTGGCTTGGGTCTCAAACAGACCTGTCAGCTTGGTCACGCTGTTCATGGATCCGCGGCGGGAGTGGAGGTGGTGATTATCCTTTTCCTTGCGGCCTGTCAAGTCCACATCACGGCGCCGGTGATCACAAACACAATAGACGATGATTCCAGAGAAGATGGCGCCCATGGAAAAGGCGAGGATCACAGCGATAGCCAACATGGTCACAGGAACCAGCTGGTTGTGACCCTTCTGGTAGCTCTCACGGATCACACCTGCAACGAGACGTGGAGATAACATTCAGTCTGGCAGACAAAATGGAAAGATGATTCTGCTGCCAGAAAAGTGTTGTTTTCAAAGAAAAATAGAGCTGTTGGCAAAAACACTTTCATTATTCACACCAAAAAATACAAACTGTTTTAAATTTCAATAAGTTAAATATATTTTCTGGGTAAAAAGATTAGCAGCTTAAATAATTTCTTGAAAAACATGCAAATGAAGATGGGTTTATCCCAGGGCATTCACAACAACAGACACACAGGGTAGCTTGAAGTAGCAACATTCAATATTTCCGAAAATCCAATCTTAGACTGTAAATGTGTTTTGGGGGGGTGATTATGATTCACATTTTAAATCCCAGATAAACCTCCTCTGCTGTAATGAAAAAAAAAGAAGATACGAGAACAGATAAATGCGCCTGAAATACACAAAACTCAGATGCAAATGAGAGACTTTTCATAAATCTTCATAAATGGATGCAATCTCATGAATCCCATAGAATACATTAAAACCCTCTGATTAAGCATTAAATCCAATGAGCATTGTATCATCAGTGTCTGACACATTCAGACTGTTTAAGACACTGTGTGATACGGATGAACAAAGGGTAATTCAATAAAAGCAGAGACGATGTATTCTTGTCCTGAGAGAGTTTGAGAAGCAGGCAGTGTGAGATAAAATCAGGTCAACAATAATCTACAGGTGACCATCTCCAGCCTGTTGATGAATATACACATAATGCAGCACTCAGCTCCTTAGGTTAAACACGGCCGTCCACAGTGAGGAGATTTATAACACGTTCACACATGACCTGTGGCCAACGCAGATCAGTTACCGCAGACAGAGGATTAGGCAGGTGGGCTCTCTCACGTAAAAAGCTCCCACAGTGCACCGCTGGTCCTGATAACACGAGTCAGTTACACCAGTGCGCCGCACTCGCTCACTTCAGAGGGCATATATGTGAAAAATGTTTAGTTCATCATGCATTCTGGAGGATTCCAAGGAGATCATAAAAATGTCAAAAAACTAAAATATAAAAAGCGATAGATGCTGTCAGACACTCTGTAGGACATAAATAAAGAGTGTAACCACCTGTGTTTGAACTTCATGAATAGAATTTAAATTCACATACATAACCAAAAGCTTGCAACGGTTATATGTTCAAATAATGAACAATTTCCTCTTGATCTGATTTGTTTAACAGCTAACACGAGGTTACGGCTGAAAGGAATTAACTCATTCACTTTATTTGAGGATTTATATTTCTGTTTCAGTTGTCTTCTAATCTTACATTATTTATGATGTCAATTGATTTTATTTGAACTATGAACTACAGTATAAATGTCTACATATATTTAGCTGATCTGGGTTGCAACCCAGCCTTCCAACAGCTTTGTGGAAATCCCTCTAATAGCAGCAACATAGACATATACCTAAAACTATCCTGATGGCAGAGACTGAAAAAAAATAAATACTGAAGACAGGCAGATTATCATTTTAAGATCATGACAAAAGTAAAACTTAGACTACAAGACTACAAAATTTCAAGAAATTGCTTATTTTCTGCAGATTATCATAAAGATGCTTCAATATGTTCTGCACTTTTCAAAAGAAGGAGCCACTAAATTAAGTGTTGGTAGCATCAAATCCTAAAAAGGCTTTTGTAATCATGTTAAGTCTTTTCATCTCGCCTGTGTCACTGCAGATGCACTCAGAGAGTATCCCCTTTCTGCTCCTTGCAAGACATAACACAGACACAGAGGCAACAAGGTAATCTGTTCTTGTGGAACCAAAATCCAGGCCCTCTTAAACTAACATCTATAATCCTCACTCACTGCAGTCATACTTCATTAGCGCAAATACGCGACAGAGAATCAGTCTTCCCAGATTAAAAAAGGTGCACTTATTTCTCCTCAGATCATTCCTCATTTATTGTAAAAACAAAACTTCTCTTAAAGGGCGCTTTAAGACGAGACACAGCTCAGCCATGCTTCACTTAGAGTTAAACAAAAGGTCTAAAAATGTCTTTTCTGGACAAAATGGTTTCTTATCGAGGACGTGCCCCGAGGTGCAGATAGTGTGAGAGCGGTGCAGGTTATCTGCAGAGAAGCATTAAGGTTTGACTTGCAGTGCTGTGAACTTGTGTGACTAAACGTCCCGTCTGTCTGACGAAACATCTGCTTCCCATCTCACTCGGTAACATCTGCGTATGAGAGAGATACTTTTCCACGTCGCTATCTTTCATTCTGTTGACTTTCTTCTACCTCACTTAGATCTTTTCTTGCCTGACTTTCAGCTACTTCCCCTCTTCACACAAGAACGAATCCGTCCTCTGAATTTATACTCCTTTCTGCGTATTTTCC
The DNA here is from genome assembly GCF_040054535.1 of Antennarius striatus. Lineage (NCBI taxonomy): Eukaryota > Metazoa > Chordata > Actinopteri > Lophiiformes > Antennariidae > Antennarius > Antennarius striatus. Next base: position 16,818,421 of record NC_090778.1, read on the forward strand.
TTCACAATGTTCAGCTTCATTATTCTAACTGCCTAATTCATTGGAAACTTGGACGTATATAATTAAAACTTTTCAGCGCTCAAGAGTTATCGTCCTTGGGGAGAAACTACAATGGTGACGCATGTTGTCTGAGAATTACTGGGTTGAACACTGCAAACAAAATTGATAAATGGAAAAAAGACTGCTTTACCTGAGGAGAGGAGCTCTGAAAACCACCAAACTCATTTGCACGTGGAAAATGAAATATAAATCTCTTGTATTTGTTCCATAATCCTTGTTAAACGTGAACAAATTCTTCTGTCTGCTTTGCTGAATTCCTGCATGTCAAAACTATCCTACAATTTCAAAGATTTACTGCAGCTGTCGGTTAAGTTTCTGGATTTGAATTAAATTAAATAAATAGAATAAAGATGGAGAGAATCAAATCCAAATGATTGTTCAATCCTGAACTGTGGATCTAGCCTCTGCCTGTTATTCCAGGTGTGAGATGTGATGTTAAAGCACCTTTTAACCTCTGCTGCATGTCTGAATCTTTTTATAAATCCCTTCATTCTTTCTCTCACTTCACTTCCACTCATCAATCATGTCACACTCGCACACTCCCCACTTACTGAATGTACTTAGCCCAGGGCCTTTTGGTAAAATGCAAAAGGTAGAGCAATAAAGAAAGAGAGGAAGCTGGAGACTTTCATCTTTGGCGCGAGGAACTGTTTCTCATGCTAACATCAAAGAGAACGAAGGTTGAGGACGTCAGAGATGTCTCCATCAAACCGCAGGACTTCAGGGTTTTGAGTCAAAGCAGCTATGCCATTCATTTATAAAGGCCTGTTTGCCATCTTTAGAAGAGTAACTAACTGTTGCAGACTGACTTTGAAAGTAGTTATAGTCTCACTAAAAGTTATAGATGTTCTGCTTTAGGCCTCACTTACATAACAATAGTTTAGCAAGGACAGAAAAGTTTTTCTTTGTATTTTACAGAAAGGATCTTTGTGCACACAGATCCATAAAAACTGTTGAAAGCACAGCAATATGCACCCTGCCAATAGGGGGCAGTGCAATTTTTTAACATGAACAAAAAAGAATACCACCATGCCAACCCCTCCTTTCTTGGGCTTAGTGAAGGTAAGCTTACTGCATCTTACCCAAGATGAAAGGTGACAGTTCTAGTGTGTGCAAATGTTATTGACAGCAGACGTAGTCAATAACATATGCACATACAGTACTAGCTTCTTCAACTGATAATCTCAAATGAGGCAGTGCCATCTTAGTTTAAACAAGAATCATGTTTTTGCCAATTTATAAAGTGACTTTAAGGGTAATATTTTTAAAAGATTACACTCTGCAACCTGGTTTTAGAGGTAGTCTGTGCTTAAAGGCCCATAAATACTGTTTTCCCAAGAACAAATGGAAGAAATGCAATAAATTGACTGTTTTATGCAAAAAAAACCAACCCCAGCTGTATATAAAGTTTGTCATGTCTTGTTGGGGTTACACTGTGATGTATAATTTCCACCATTACGACTCTTGCCCTCCCCCAAAAATGATTCAAAAGGCATCCCAAAATTTGACACCTCTTCCAGTGGTTGAAATGATTTGAATTTGCCTTGAGTCTTAACGTTCAGATATTAAACACATATCTCAGATACTCAGATATTTCTCTGTGTCAAAAACAGCCCAGGTCAGTAACACCAACTTGTAAATCAGACACATTGTAATCTGCTGCGGCTAGAACTTGAATGCTCACTCTGTGTGTCTGACACACTGAGACACTAACTCTCTTTTAATCTCTTCAGAAGCACAAACTGACTCGAGCCCAGAGAGCTCTTCTTTGTGTTGGTGTTGGAAAAACTTCAAAGGTAGTTAAACATCACAGAGAGGTTATGGAGAGGCCTCTCACCTCTGACTGAAGACACAAAGGCAGTGTCTGCAAAATGATAAAAATCTTAATCAGACTTAACTGCACCGACTGAAATGTCACCTGTTGAAATATAGAACGGCAGACCTCATCAGCTGAAGCTTTAGAACAGTTGAAGTGCAGCAGTAGAAAGCGTTTTCAACATTTTCTCTGCCTCCACAGAACAGAAACTTCTTATTTGTCTGTTAGGCTTGCATTTTGTCATCAGTCAATAAGAACATTGCTTGTTTAGCTAATGGAGGCAATTCATTAAATTCTTTTTAATCTCAAATGAGGCACAATCCCATTAATTCTCGTTTATGTTTATGTTTGAGAAGCGGTATATTAAAGCCTTTATCAGACAATCAAGAGACAATGTGCAGCATAAAGATGAGTCAGTTAGGCTATAATTAGGCTAACACTGATGTACTAACCTTATCCATCTCTCTGTATAAAATCGATCTGAGTTAAATATCCTTCAGAATATTTCCCCCCAGGTGTTGGATGCCTTACATTGATAGTCTAACATTTGTAGTTATAAACAGAAGACCTGTACAACCCATACAGTATGAATTTGTTGTGTTTAGGTTCACCGCTTGAATTGTACTGTATATATACAGTAATCCTTTACATAAAACTGCATTTTTTCAAGTCTTGTGGATTTTTTTCTATAATTTTGACCTATTAATTAGTGATCAATCATAATTGGGATATACAGCCCTACAGCAGCGTCTACATCCCCATGGGGGCACAAGCCAGTGTCAACAGTATGTCGGTCCCAAGCCAAATAAATGCAGAGGGTTGCAGCAGGATATAAAGAACTGTGTCAAAAAAATATGAAAGTTCATATAAAATGGATAAAGGATGACAAGCTGACCCCTACCAGGACAAGAAGAAAAGGAAGTTTGATTAGTGATCAATCGTACCGAGTTATACAGTATATTGCTGAAAATATGCTGCAAGCTCCAGACCTTAATTGGTGGTGAAGGCACCGTGTGTTGTAATGTGTGTTATAAAAGCAGACAAGAGAACCATTCAAACTGTTTTAATACACAATAGGCTGAACGTAGTGCCGCCAGAAACAATGGATCAGTTTGTGTCGACGTGATGAGCAGCTCAGTCTTGGACACTGTGAACACGGCAATTTAAATTCAGTTCAAACGAGAATAATGACAGCTGAATGTGGGTTAGATGAGCTTCAAAGGCACAAGGATGAACTGCTGTGATAAGAGATTCAGTCTCAAAAAGGACAAAGACAAGTTTTGTATGAACCAGTAATGGCTCTAAAAGATATAACCTAGGCATTAAAATGGAAAAGTAAGGAAAAAGTGTGTGCAGAAAACAGAAGAGGTCTTTGGAACAATAAGCTAATCACTGAAGAAAATAATGGCTCATGTCTTGACGTCAGTAAAGGAAGTGCGTAATGCTGGGAAAAAATCCAGTCCACTGTTTGTACTATGACTCACAATGAGCAAGGAATAATTCATCTGCCACACAAAGGCCAACCGTAATTGTTCACAAATACAACATATTAAACCCAAATCCTTTGTTGATTAAATTTATGGAAGTGTAACAATGGCAAGAATATGATTTATACGCTCTAAAAAAATGTCTTTGTACACATGTCCTACCTGAAAGACCAATTCATGGACTGGTGAAGTAGGATTGAACAAAACTGAGCGCTCTTGTTTCAGTTGGCTCTAGATGCTTTTGGATTTAGCTTGACCTTTAAGTAGTTTTTTGCATAATTATACATAACTGAATAAACTTTGCTATTATCCTGCATATTGCAGGATGGAGTCAATGTCTTTGAATAGCTTGCAACCATCCTTGCTGGTATTGACAGTTTATCTTACACTCTTGATTTAAATTGCATCCTCAGTAACGATGGTGATGCCCTCCAGAAAGTGAGATGAAGATCTGGCTATCAAGACTTTTTTTATTTGTATGAAAAAAGAGGTGCTGCATTACTGTATGGGAGGGGTCATATCCTCCCACGATCACAGCACCTTAGCACACAGATGTCAGAGCGCTGCCTGCTGCTGAAAATAACCCTCGTGGAGCAGCTGTCAGACAGTTGGTATTACCATAAAATCTTGACATGGGGGCAAATCATTACTCTCAATAAAGTAAAGCTCTAATGGTGAAGAAATACCATCAAACTCACTCTGTGTTGCTTTGGAAACATATACTGACAGATTTAGTTAAGGATTCAAGAACCTGTTGATCCAGATGTGAAGAATGCATTTTCAGCAGCAGCAGCAAAACTGATCCTATGAATTATAACCATTGACGGACCAAAACTATCTCTCCAGACATCTCTATAAAACTTACTTAACCAATCACACGCGTAAAATGGCTTAAATGTAATGGCTAACTGCTCAAAAGCAGAACACTTTTCTGCTTGATAAAACAATTTAAACCACACTGGGGGCTGTTCAGTGGAGATCATTGGTTTCCCATGTGTTTGGAAAATAAGCACTCTGTGCTTGAAGTGGATTCACAACCACAAATATTTAGTTTTTTATTTCCACTCTTTTCTATTCTATTCTATTCTATTCTATTCTATTCTATTCTATTCTATTCTATTCCATTCCATTCTATTCTATTCTATTCTATTCTATTCTATTCTATTCTATTCCATTCTATTCTATTCTATTCTATTTGTGGTTCGTTGTTGATGTTTTTCAATTACATATGTCAATTTTTTCAAATACACACTCACACTGATTAAATATGACCTTTTTAGGAGAGAGATGGCAGTAGTTGCACGTGCTGCTTATTCTTATTCAGTCAGCTCTGCTTCTGCTGAGTTAGTTGAGTTAGCTGGTTAGACATAAAGTACAAGGGCTTGAGGTGAGCGCTGTGCAGGAGCATGAAAACAAATGGCAGAGAGGGATAGAGAGAAACGTCATTCTCACTGTATCTCTTAAGCTGTCTTGTTCCTCTTTATTTGTTTCTTTCAATCGATGCTACTGTTCATCCAGGTTGTTAACGTCCGTTGTTTTATAACCCTTGATGTTACATTAATATCTTATTCCTTTTATGAACATTCATATGTGTTCCATTTCTCCCACACCTCACTCATTTCCAATGCTTTGCCCATTTTTGTCTCTCTCCATCCCTCTTTCCTTCCACCTCTCCCCTTTCCTTCTACCTTGGACAGCTGCTGTAATGAACCCATAAATTGGAGCAACACAGCGGTGGCTACAGGTCGTGTTGGGGGTGGGTGAATGGGTGGGGGGGTGACAGAGAGAGGTAAAAGGAGGAGAGAGCAAGGGGGGATTCATTCTAGCAGACAGGGGAAGAGATATGACTCCAGTTGGAGAAGAACAGACTGGAAGGGGAGAGACAGAGGGGGGAGGAGGCACAGACATGGGTAAGACACATTGGGGGAGGGCCATCGTGGGACAAGACTTCATAAATTGGTTCAGGAATTCATTTGCACTCGGTAAGGTCTAGCCTTGGAACATGCCATCCCAGTCAGATGAGAGGTCCTGTGGAAGGGAGACTGATCACAATGGCAGCAGATGGTGGAAAGTTGGTGTTGTGCAGGGGCAGGGTGAATGACAGGGGGGGGTGAGCTGAGCAGGAGGTGTGTATGCTTGAGTGACAGGAGTGGGAGAAAATATAACAGACATACGGTTCCAAACAAACATGCTCAAATGTACTGTGAAACATAAGCAGCCACCTGGAAATAGCGATGGCCCCACTGGAAAGCCGGATAATGATGCTGTTGGGTGCTAAGTATCACCAGTGTGTGAATACTCATCGCTTTGCAGCATTTCTAATTACTCTGGTGGTATCTGGCTAATACATATTGGCAGCAGTGTAATATTCATTAGCAGATAAGATTCCACAGTGTCTCGACTGCAAATGAAAAAGTTCGAGGAGTAATTGTAATTTCTCTTAAATGGCAACTTGCAAATGACTTCAGATATGAACCGATGTGTTTTCACGCAATCATAAACTTTCTTTTTAAACTTAAATTGACAGATTGATTGTTGGTTCAATCTTCATCTCTTATTTCTAGAGTCAAATGGACTTCGTGAATTTATTTCTGAGGCATTAAAATGCAGATTGAGTGACTCATTTAGTTGGTTTCTGACTCTAAAATCATTTGTCATACACAGATGCCTTTTCCCACATTCACATTTGCCATTTGCTTAGTTTTCACAGTACAGTTGACACCTGAAGCCAGAAGTACTGAGGGTGGCAAGAAGGAAGAGAAGGCAGGATGGGTGGAGCGGAAAATGAACACTGTTGACTGCGGCTCTCAGTTTGCCATGCTGAAAGGTGTTAGGCTGCATGGAGGCAAAACTGTGATTAATACCATTGAAGCAATCAAGGCAAGAAAAAGCAAATTCATAATAGCAAAAAAAAAAAAAAAGAACAAGCCATGCAGTATATCAAGAACTGCTCACAAGAGACCACAAGAAAAACCAAACAATTTCATCAGAGCTGATTCATATAGAAACAGAAAAAGAAAAGACTATTGAGCTGAAATTTAAATAGAACTGAGAAACACTCAAACAAACTGTAAAAGCAGCTAATTAAATGATAATAATAATAATGATAATACAGAAAAATAAAATAGCAGGAAGCATCATTTTGAAATGTGAGACCCTGCTGCCATTGCCTGAGCAGAGAAAAGACCCATCAGGAAGTTTTATGAATATGAGACAGTTCTCGACTTTATTCAGGAGCGATTTTGGAAATACAAAATTCCTGATGAAACTGCAGTGATTTAACTCCTGCTCAGGTAAAGGCAATGAGGGGAACAACAGCATGTTGTGATGCTGGCTGTAGGCATGCTGTCTGAAGTCTCTGCCACCATTGTACCTGTATCCACATACCGACCGGTGCCCTGCTGCTTCCACCTGATTCGCTGCATTTGTTCTCTCTGTTTATTTTACTGACAGAGACACAGGGGATGAGATTAAGCTGTCTCTATTAGTTCGTTGGAAAGTATTGCTGCCTCATGTTGAGTCACATCTCCATACTTATATACTGTTAAAACTATATGTATGGTGTTTGTGTGTAGATTTTGTTTATCAGAGCTTTTATTCTGAAAGGATCCATCCTAAGACTCTAAACCAACATGGATGAATCATGTCTGTTACACTGTAAAAAAATTTTTTTCTAAAAATTGGTTCATGTGGTACAAGCTGAGAAAAAGCAGGCAGAGAAATGGGTTAAAAAATAAATTGCATGACTATAGACGGATAGACGGAGGGTGAATTATACAAATACCTGCAGACTACTAGTCATTATTTAAGCAGCTCTTTTATTTTATAGAAAATTCAGTGACACAAATCTTCAAGTCTTAGCCCTTCTGTTTTATCCCCCTCTTTATATTACGTACTATATGCTCCTCAAGGCCATGCCTCTCATCGTATGAACAATGTAATATAGCAGGAACATGTTGTTTACCAGGATGTAACCAGGACAAAACATGGCTCAGTAGAACTGCAATGACCCTTTTTCTTCTCCAACATGTGTCGTTCCTCTCATCTCCTCTTCCATTTTCTCAGGGTCTCATTTATCCAGCGAGCCGTCCTTGAGGCGGGACAGCATTAGGAAGGTTGTTAACAGAGGAGAAAAGGGCGTCCAATGTCATGTCACTGTGTTGCAAAGCATGACAGAGCCAGGGACCATCATCTCTGGGAAATAAATACATCGCCATCTTCCTTTTTGGAGCGTAATGGTCTGGATATTACATCTCCTGTGGGACATTAAGGCCCACAGATAGTAAATCCATCCAGCAGAGAGAGTGTGTGCCTCAGCTTGTGAATGTTCATACAGGTCTGCATGAGCACAGGGTGTGTGTGTGTGCCTGCATTTGTGTTTACAGCAGAGGTGTGTTTGCATGTGATTCGGTGGGGGGGCTTATGTGCACAGTTTGAAGTAATTTGTCCCCTAGAGAGAAAGTGATACGCAATCTCTACATCTCATCAGCTGGAAGCAGCAAGGCAGCAGTAAATCTCAATTACACTAACCCCTCCCTTCCCTTATCTACCCCCCACCCACCCATCCCCCTCCCTTGCCACAGGCCACAAAGGACCAAACTGACTGTTCACATTTGTGTTCCAAGGCTTACCATTGGCTTCTGGCTGAGTCTGAGAGGGCACAGCCAAGTAGGGGTCCTCCCCTTTGTCTGAGCTCAAAGGGGGCTCCTTCCGCTCCACCATGCGGCCCCGACCCAGGGGGCCCTCGGCGGCCTCGGGTGGGGCTGTGGTAGGGAATGAGAGGGTGTGGTGATGGTGACGGTGATGGTGGCCTGCCGGACATAATACAGGTTAACTAGAGCTCACAAGAGAAACGGAGGCTTCAGAGCGTGAGAGCACAGGTAAGCAGTGGTGTGTACACACACACACACACACACACACACACACACGCACGCACACAGATTCTTTGAAGCTCAGGCACAGACACTGTTACACTTACGCTCAGAAGGGCAGCTGTTGTGCTGTCCGACCAGGGCAGCACTCATTTGCAAGTGTGTGTTGTGTGTGTGTGTGTGTGTGTGTGTGTGTGTGTGTGTGTGTGTGTGTGTGTGTGTGTGTGTGTGTGAGTGTGTGTTTCTCAGGAAAGACATGTCCTTCCTTTTTATTATCTGTCTCCCCTCCTGTTCTGAACGCCGTGTCAGAGCTCAGCTGGCCTGTCAGAGCAGAGCAGAGCACAACTGTATATCTTCACGCTCACCGTAGGGCGTCTACCTTTGATATGAAGGACAAGAGACAAAGTTTTGATCGTTCCCGTTGAGAAGCTGCCCATAACTTTTCTTCAACCTGAAAGCCTTTGGACTCTGCTCTCCCTCCCTACCTTCCTCAAGCTTCCTGTTACTAACAGGAATGTTGGTTTTATATCGATGAGCGCCGTCACCTCATGATTTAAAGTCCTAAAGTTTGTTTTATAGGCCAGAGCAAATGAATATTTTATTTACTTTAATGACAGCATGGCTTTTTCTGTATAGACAATTTTATCATTTCAATAGAAATCAAAAACAGCTTAATTATACACATTCAATATATTACATTCTTGTCTTATATCCACTAAAACCCACTGTTCTTTCCACTTTTTTCTCCTTTCATTTCCCTGTTGCTCACACCTTTTCCTCATTATTTGAGCTCTCTCAGAGTTTCATATCAGCACGACAGACCGGTAATCTTGATTTCACAAGACCCTCTCAACGTGGTTATATCAATCACCAGGACTATGCTGTTAAAAGATAATGAATTTTCTCCCTCCTCGTGATTAAATTTCCTAATGGCTAAATGAACTACTGGTCAACAGTTAAAGTAGGCTTAAAAACCATTGAAGTTCCACTGATAGTAAGATTTGACGGAGAATGTGAACTGATTGTCACTCCATGAGTGCCCACCTTACAGCTGACAACTTTCATAGGGTATACGATGGATCATATTGATCTCCTCTCTGTCTGTCAGAGGCTTCATGTCTCTCCTTGGACACGGTTTTTGTCTTGCATGTTTATTTTTAAAGCATACTAATCCCCATTGCCATCCCACATGCTTATATTTAAGAGACCCAACACAGTTTTACACAATACACACTATATAGCTCACACAAGCTGTACAGTATGTCTAATTCAACTTATTTGAGCCACGCATTTAAGAAAAAATCCTCCCTAGATGAAGAATGACAACACTTTTATCATCAGCCTCTGAGGAGCTCAGCCCCCATTTCCCATTTTGACAAGCTCTCTCCATGAAAGAGTTGACAGCAGTGTGTGTGTGTGTGTGTGTGTGTGTGTGTGTGTGTGTGTGTGTGTGTGTGTGTGTGTGTGTGTGTGTGTGTGTGTGTGTGTGTGTGTGCGTGTGCGTGTGCGTGTGTTCATGGGTGTCTTTTCAATATGTGTTTATGCTTATGTTTGAAGAGGGAGGGAGGAATTCCAGGGGACAAGTGTTGATGCTGCTGGTAGACGCCATACAACCGACACCGGCACCACCCAGAGCCTCCTCCTCCTCCGTGTGGCATGGCAATCATTAAAATGATTTATTTAACTATTGGCCCAAGGCTGAGAGATTAGTGTGACAGGCCTATTTTATAATTTATTCCCCCACCACCATGGGAAGTGCAATTCAGGCAGATGACACACATATAGAGAGAGAGAGCTCGAAACCTCAGAGTTACTTCATGGATCGGGGGAAAGAAGCCCTAAACTGCCGACGGATGCACATCCCTCTCTTTCTACAGATTAAAAGCCAGGACTGAATGTGTAGTCTGGAGTAAAGGAGGGCAGACTGGGGCAGGGGCACACAGTTATCTTCAAATCCATATCAATCACTGACAGATAGACGGTTAGATGAGGCTGAGATGTTGTTTGGTGTATTGTAAAATAGGTGCTGTATTTGTGTGTGTGTGTGTGTGAATGAGAGACACATAGTCAAGCCTGTGGGAACACATTCCCCGCTGTAGGGGTGTACTCCAGCACAGATGGTTTTTGTGACCCTTGATGTCCAAAAGGGGGGAAAATCACAGTGGGGGTACAACCACAGGGGGGTTGGGGGGGGGGTAGTCAGGCGTTATGGAATGACTTCAAAATATCTATTCTTGTCAAAGTGACTGTGTCTGACTGTTTTGATCTGGCAGCTGTGAGGTACGGATGTGAGAAAGAGAAGACAAACGTGTCCTCTGAACAGATAAAAATGAGATATGGTGCTGTGGATAACAGTAAGCTCTATTTATGTTGTCTTACGTTCATTTCATTTCAACATATTTGTCCTAAAAATCTTTTAATGATGAAGAATGATTTCTAATTGTGATTGTGATTTTGTGTTGTGAAAAGGGAGCAGAAACAAATTTGCAGTAAGAGGCCGCAACATATATCGTGTGCATATGCGGCTGGGTTAGCCTTTTAAATTAGCAGGAAAGTTTGTGATCTCTCCCCATACTGAACCATTTGATTCTCTCTGTCTCTCTTTCCCTCTCTCTCAGATACTCTTCTGTCGACACATGCCCTGTTTAATGTGCATGCTGAAGCATTTTGTCACCATCAAGGCCTGACGCCACTAACAGCCTGATCCATCCAATTAGCCAGGCAAAGGTCAGGACTAATCGATGATTGTACAGAGAACAGGGGAGGAGAGGAGGATAAGGAGGGAAAGCAACTAACACAATCAGATTCATCATTAAAGATGTTTGATTCTACATTTGTGATTTCTAATTCTACGACCTTCATTCTAAACATCGAGGGGGACTAAACAAAGGGAAATACTACGAGAGGTGAAACGGAATGACCAAGTTCTTATTTTTTTTCATTACCTTCGTAACTAGAAGGATTGTCTATAAAAAAAAGGAATGAAAAACATCCGGTTAAAACCTCAAGTCATTAATTGTCTTTATGTACGTATGTGGGAGGAGTTCTCATTTCTTTGAGGGGGAATGATCGAATGACTGGAAGGAGAGGCGTGGTTGAATCTAAAGAGTTGGGCAGATGAAATGCATAGTCTGTCGTTCGATTTATTGCCTCTATAGTATATGTGGGATACTTACCATTCAGTGCCACAAAGGTGTCTGGAAAAAGAAGAGAAATACAGACAGAAAAACATGTTATTACTTGCAGTAAAGGGAGCATATGCTTCAACATGATCAAAAGCAATGATTGTTAAAGCAAGTTGAAATTGACTGGCTGTTCCATATTCTGACAGTTTCTAATCAGAAATGATTCGGTGCTTCTACAGCTAATGAAGGCTCTGCGCTTCGGCTTCACTTCACTTAACAAGCTGATGAGACTAGGAAAATACTCCACCTTTATTTACTCCAAGTAAACAGCTGAAATGGAGATGAAACGGACTAATATGAGTGGTATGATGTCAATTGGTTTTGATGTCTCTCTCACAAACCTTGTGGCTCCATAAAATGTATATTTTCTTGTCATAAAATGATCAAATATTCACTCTGTGTCTGTGCCATTGCTTAAGCTGTTGAGTAAAGAGGGGAGCATTCAGGACTTCCGAGGCTACCGGAGTGGAGAGGCTTTTCTTGTTTCAAGTTTCTAAATGAGCCCTGTGTGTGCTCACAAGAAAGAAATTCCTTCACTGTGTGTTGGTGAATGTTTGTGCTGTGTTTTCATAATGAATAGCAAGAAGGAGCTCAGTCTCTGCCCAAGTGGATACAACACTGTATTGACCAGGGGACCGGAGAAACAGCAGGGGGTAAACAGAAGAGGATGAGAGCCGAAAGGGACAGATGGATGGAAGAGACTAAAAGAGAGGACTGTGAGGGCAGAACAGACAGAGAGAGAAAGGTGAAGAAGGAGACGAAGGGCTGAGAGAAGAGCAAGACTGAGTTAGCAGAGAAGAGAGGAATAGCAGGGTGTATAACACAGAGGAGGAAAGATAAGAGTGAAGACGGCCTGCTTACTTTGGCAGTCTCCCAGGCCATCTGTGTTACCATGCTCCACGTCCTGCTCAAAAGCTGATCTGCAGGGAACAAAGACACCACGGTCAGCAGAGGAAAACAGGCCAGGCCACGCAGACTCACCACACCTAATATAGCAGCAAAGCTATGGGAAGGCTCCTACAAAACAACCCTAAGCATAGCCTACCCTATACCTGCACACAGTGAAGGCTGCAGAAAACCCTGGACTGGAACAAAATCAAACAGGAACCAACAGGTGCCCTGGAGGCCCAAAATCAGTAGTTGTGAGAAAAGCTGGCAGGATAGTAAATCCATAGCTGGCACAGGAGTCATAGCCAGTGGTGTTGACACAAATAGAGTCAAATATTATTGTTATTTTGTATTGACAGTGATAACATACTTAAGTTGTAGAGCTTTGCAGGAGTAAGTCAATGTGTGAACACAGTTATTCACTTTCAGAATCAGAGAAAGGAGAACAATCACTCTCACTGGCTAGTTAGCTTAGCTTAGCACAAACAAATAACAATGAAGAATCAGCTAGCTTGGGTGTACCTAAAGGTAACACAAAACACCTGCTGACATTTCTAATGAAACAAACAAACTTCCTTTCTACTTGACCCGTTCGGGGTCGCTACGGCGTGCCATCCTTTTTCAAGTTTGGATGAACGCTCATATTTGTTTGGAAAAGTTTTTTACTCTAGAAGCCCTTCCTGCATTAACCCTGTGCATTCATCCCTGCTTGGGATCGGCCTACAGTTGACACTGGTTTGTGCCCCCGTAGGGTTGCAGATGCTGACTGAGCTACATCCCCGACCTAAAAAAAAAGTGTAAAAGCAACGCAATTCATCGATTGTCCGCAGGCCATCATGGGGAGACAGGAAGGTTTTGGTTTCAACCATTAAATATAGAGAAACAAGACAAATGATAACCTATTAATCTGTGAACACTAGATGTGCTGTTGTGCAAATTTTGTTACCATTTAAGCAGTCATTGTTCAAGGGTTAACTAGGCTTAACAGACTTATAGTAAAGACATGAGCGATAACTCCGACATCTTTATTATAAGTGGCTTTCCTATAAGAGGAACTAGCATTGATCTTATCATCTAACTCTTGACAAAACAACAAATTCTGAAAAATGTGTATTTCTTTGGAAATAGATTCACAGACGTGTGCATTAAACATTTTGTTTATTCCGTCTCTATTTTTCCACTGTTTGACATGGTCTCTGTTCTGTAGAGATATGGTCTGAGGCCATCCCTCCAATCACATGGGCCAAGGCCAGGGTAGTGAGGGGTAACCATCCTTGAGGGCCATCATACGACTCACAGAGAGAAAGAGGGGTGAGAGGGAGTTTCAGAGATGTTATTTTCTGATTCAATTTGCACTGCGACCTGTTCTCTTCCTAAAAGACCACCAAGCAGGCAGTAAGAAGATCTGTGAAACAGAGTGGACCAACTGACAACCAGGATCACAGTCATGCATGACAGCTTTTCACAATCCTCGGCACCCCCCCCACACCCAACTCGCTGCCTCTCCTCCCCCTGCCTGTCCATCCGCCTCTCATCTTCCTCATCCTCTTCTGGTTATGATTTCTATCATGAAGAATGATGTTAGAAAACAGCATCATCCACCCTTTATTCCCAGATCAGAGTCCACAGTGCAAACCTAACAGTTAAACGGATTTTAGGAGGATAATAATATTGATCTTGTTGTGTTCTCATATCAAACAGAGTCAACATCAAAATTTTATATGTGGCTGTACCTTGCAGATTATTTAAACATTTTCACTGCATTTGTCTTATGCTTCATTTTGACAGCACTTTTATTCAAGCTGAGATGCTAAATTTACCCTCTTTATAAAAAATTCAATAGAAAAGCAACCACAAAAGCAACAACACTTTATCTGATCTTCTCAATATACACAAACCAACTATAACTGCCCAGGATTTAAATCAATGTAAACACTACGAGGTCCAACTTCCTGCTTTATCTACCAGATTTGCATGACACATTTCAGCAACTTATCCCACCCTGTCATGATAAATGTCTCTGACAGGACCAAAACAAACTGCAACCTTGAAGTCTGGGTTTCAATTGTTTATAATATCACATCCATGTGGTGAAACTCTGTTGAGATGAAAATTACAAGGTTTGAATCCCTTTGGTCTTGTGATGAATAAACAATGAGTAGTTTCAGTACAGATGCAGCATCTGGCGTGAGTGAATGAACCACACGATGAACCCTCATCTGAAGCGTTCGGGTCCCGCAGTGGCTGCGTTACAGCGACCGAGGCATGGTGCGCTTGAATGTGATACAGCAGACAGTTAAACTCTGGGGTAAGATCTCGATGCAGCAGCATAATGCATGTTTAAGTCAGAGTCAAACCTCAGTGTATTACTGGAGAGAGCAAAGGAGCACATTTCATATCATGTTGCATCAGATGCGATTATCATGTGACGTGTGTGGCTGCAAAAGGGGGAACTTAGTTAGTGGAATGCGGGACAGACATCATGCTATCTATTATTCATATTATGAGAGAATAGGTGACCATGGGCTTAAGATACTGGGTGTATAGCAGCTCATTTATTCTGATTTATGACAGTTTTCAGACAACAGCATTAAACTTAGCCTTTATTATTCAGGATCTTTCAGGTCAGTCTATAAGACTGCACCAGATCCAGAGAACAGTCAGGGCTACTGGCTGTTACACTGGTTAAATAATTAACCAATCTGTATTAATATGCTGGGCAGTGGTCAGTGGAACAAAAAGTAGTGTTCACAGTTTAAATAATATGAACTAGAACAGAATCATATTGGATTATATGCAGAAGGGAAGGTGACTAGCTGGATATTGCATCAGACCAGAGTACACGATATACACAGGCAGCAGGTATTAGAGGCATTACTCAACATGAGAAAGCTGGCAAACGGGCTCTGACGCCAGATGGAAGAAGAAAAGAAGGGAGGTATGCAAAGGAGAGATTATCAGAAGCAACATAAAAAGATGGATAAAAATAGATTCAGAGACGTGTGCATTAAAGTAAAAACATGGATCGATGGGTTGATTAACAAACAAAGCACAAAGGAGATATGGTGCTTTTTTATTTTAATGTTGAAAAGCAGATAGTGAGACTGAAGCCTCTTTCATGCTCTGAAAAGAAAACATTTTAAAACCAAAGATGCTTCATATTCTGCACTCCCTCATTCCCTCCTTTTGTCCAGCAAATCCACCAAATGTTTAGCTCTCTCTCCCTCTCTCTCTTTTTCTCTCTTATACACATATGCACACACAGACACACACACACACACACACACACTTACAAATACAGTACTATACAGCGAAGGAGCGAGGTCATCTACCCTCTTAATGCATCTCTGCTGGCTCCTGCTTCAAAGTGGAGGCTCAAACAGAGCAGTTCACTGCAGCTTTATGGGTTAGCTTCACCAGAATGGGCTGCATGTGTGCTTTTTTTGTTTACATATGGGTATGTGGACCTTAGCTTGGCAGATTGATCATCTTTGCAGCCGGGGAATCAAATTCATTTAATGTGAAATGGCCGCTGGACCAGTGTCCCTTTTGTTATGACTTCATCTGTAAAACCTTTTTTCCCACCACAGAACTCCAGATGCTGTTTGTTCAGAAGGCATAATCTGGTTCTGTGTCATAACTACAGCCACAAATTATAGTTACAGAGACCAATAAGCATTCCCTGCCCACATCCCCTAACCCCAAGCCTGGGGCAAACAACACTTTCCTTCCATTCATTCTTCCAATAGCTCTTGCAGCTGGAGGAAATTGCACTTACACACCATAAAATTAGAAATATCACAGGCACAACAAATTGAGAGAGAAATACCAACATGACAAAAAAGGTGGGAAATGGTTTTATATAAACTGTGTGAAAAACATATCTTAGGCATTTAAACTGCTGAATGCATTATCAAGTCTCCACGAAGTGTAATCTTCAGTTTGCAGAACATGTAACAGGACGTTGACATCAGCGATGGGATGTTTTATGTTGAGAAACAACTCATTTGGAGTCTGAATGAAATTTTTATGGTGTCCTTCCATTCACTGTATACAAAGTCTAATACCTTTAAATTGTTAGTCAAAGAAAACTTTAATTGCTGAAGGTGCTCTGATTATTGTCTATCATTATATTTACAGAAAATAAAACTTTTATTCTATCTTGAATTGCCAAACTTGGAAAGGCATATTTATTACAAATAATTCCTGTCTGTTCCAACCAAACATTCCAGTAACTAAAGCCAAAGCATGAGCAGTGGCAGTGCTCTACTGGTAAGTGGAATTCAGTCCCTCATTCTGTGCCTTCCTGACTCACTTACACCGAACTGTGTGTGAAGGAAGCCCAGTGTGATTATGCATTAACATGCTACTTACTTGGTGTTTCCCACCACTTGTCTGCAGGCTCCTTCTGACACCCAACCACAGTACGGGTCTCTGGAGGCTATACAAGACCTGGATGTAACACATACACACATCATTACTCACCATATTGTGAACCAGAGTAAGATTTATCCATTTTATGTACAAGCAGCACACTTACTTCTTGCATCTCCCATGTTTTTCACAGCGAGAGAGCGGTACTTTAACCACACAGGAGCTGAAAGCCACCCACAAAGCGTGGCTCTTGCTATCTATCTGAATGCCGATGATGCGCTTGTCTTCCATACCATCAATATTACACCTGTATGAGAGAAAAGAATGAAACATTTATTATCCTGCCGTACGAAAAAGTAGTCTCACAATGAGATTTGGCAGTCTGGGTAAAGCGATAAAAATAGGAGGAAGGGACAAATGGTGTGGTCAGAGGGAACAGAGGTAATGATGGACACGAGAACATGGGTTCAGGATAAAAAGAGATAATGAAAGGAGTGATAGAGATGCAGATAACAAATAAACAAACAGATGGACTCAGTGAGCAGTCAGCAATAGCTCAGCACTTAACTGTAAAACCCACAAACATTAACCCCCCCACCAATTCCACCCACTCTGCCATTCTTTCATTCCTCCATCCCTGTTGGTCTTCTTTTGTCTACTCAACCCCACAGGAACAAAGTCTAATCCCTCTGGGTGTGTCAAGCTTCCTGTCCCTTCTCCACATCCATTCCTCTCTCCATCTCGCCATCCAGCTCCTGGGATTTAATCTCCACTCCATGGTGCTCTGGTCCCTGCATTAATGCTCTCAATTAGGGCTTAGACTCCATCTACAATGGGTAATGCACGACAGCCCGGCGTGCACTGATCCAGCCAGGCAGGCCCGGGAAGCAGGCGAGCAATCGCTTATTGAACACGACTGGAGCCAGATGCTTTGGTCACAGAGAAGGAGAAGAAGAAAGAGAGGAGAAAGATACAGAGAGGAGTCAAGAAGGAGACACAGCGAGGGCAGAGAAGGGTCCACCCTTCACCCCCTCCAAGCAGCTGCTCTCATGGCCGCAGCATGTTAGATGACAAACAGCAGTGCCCTTGAAAGCCTTCATGTCAAGTCTGAACCCTCCTACCTCTCTTCCTTTCCAAATGTCTCACACAATCATATATCCTCCACCCTTCTCCTTCTGATCTCTCCTCTCTGGTCCTCTGTTCTTTCTTTCTCCTCTGCGCTGCCATTACACCCCCCCTCACCCCCCCCCCATTAAATATTTGCTTTGGCAGAGTCATACTTTGGGTGATTTTTTTCCCCTCTGTCCTTAAATTTCAACTGCACAATTAGACTCTGCTCATCGCACCATGCCTTACTCAAACACGGTTGTGAACACACACACACACACACACACACACACACACACACACACACACACACACACACACACACACACACACACACACACACACAGACACACACACACACACACACACACACACACACAAACAGCTATGTAATGCATTAACAAGGTTTTTCAGCCTGGTTCTGAAGACAAACACAGACCTTGGTGTGTGAGTGTCTGTTTCTTTTGTCAAGCCAAGAAGAGCTGGGCTCTTCTGTGGTTCAGAACCACAGCGCTGCGTTTTCCAGGACCTTGGCGTCCATGCCTTTAATTTTGTAGGTGCGGTTGGGCAGAGTGTAACCTGATAAAACATTTTCAAATGATAGAGTAGCCATCTGTCTGGCTGGCCTCACTATATTGCTTGGGTCAGGGGGGAAATTGACTGGTACCGATGGAGCTGGTGGGTTAGTGGTTTGGCTGAGTCAGGAGAACGTTGGAAACATGCAAATCACATGCACACATGGACATACTCTCCATCCTTTATAAAATATACATGCACAATAAGTGACTTTCTTTTGTGTGTAGCAACCGTATCCATGTGTTGTTCTATTTCTATCAATTCCCCTCACAAACACAGACTCACACCCAGAGCGACATACTTTTCAGGGTTGTAGACGTTGAGCTCTTCCAGAAACAGGCTATCATTGAGGAAACCGTTGTTCATCTTGGCCAGGAACTTGAGGACGATGCCTTTCTCAGATCCAAGGAAAACCACCGTTTGGTTCTTATGTGGACCAGCCTCATTGTCCACCACAATTCGTGTCAGACGATACCTGGAATGGGAAAGCCAAGTAAAATAAATGGAACAATCAATCACTCAATTAATTAGCCAGATTGACCACCAACAGAGGAGCATGTGTGCCCATTAGACACAAGCAACAGATGGTGATAAAGAACAGCAGCAGGGATGCAATGTAAATGTTTTGAAATCAGATTAGATACCGGCCAGTTGTTGGAAATGGAAAAAAGACTATTCATGAAATACTTGTTTAAGGCTCTCTGCTGTTATCATCTGATACTTGCATCCATTCTTCACAAAAAAGCTGGTCCAAGAAGTGCCTAAAGTCAGAGTGTGTTATGTAAATGTCTTTTTTTCATTGAAAGAGACGGGATATACAGTTTTGAGGCGAGAGTTTGTCGGAAAATCTAATAAATACACATTTATCCTCATTAATGGTTCACTTAGTGCTCGCTGTGTAAAAAATGATGTCTAGATTTACTTTGGGTGTAAAGCACAATGCCACATTTGAAGGTCTAATACGGCGTTGATCTATTTAAGCACATCAGGAGCTCCAAGGACTGAGTCAAGGGGACCTGAAGTGAGATAAAAATCAAATCTTGAGAAGGGGGGATTCTACTAAGTGTATTCCCCCCTCCATTTGATTAATTGTGCCAGCTGAGGTCCCACACACACACACACACACACACACACAAACACACACACACACACACACACACACACACACACACACACACACGCCCACGCCCACAAACACACACACACATACACACACATACAGGTGTCCTCTCTGGGGTGGATCCAAGTATCAAAACTGTCAGTCAGTCAGTCATTTTCTAACCCGCTTAATCCGCTAACACAGGTCGCGGGGGGGCCGGTGCCTATCCCGGCAGTCTCAGGGCGTGGGGCGGGGGACACTCCGGGCACGACGCCAGTGCACCGAGGAGCCACATAGAGACAAACAATCAGTCACACGCACACTTACTCCTACGGTCAATTTGGGACTGGCCAATCAACCTGAAGCGCATGCTTTTGGAGGTGGGAGGAAGCCGGAGAACCCGGAGAGAACCCACGCAGACACGGGGAGAACACGCGAACCGTGCCGCCCGCATCAAAACTGTTCCTTTTTTCGCATAGACTGACTGATAGCATTATATGCTTCTTTTTCCCCCCACATATGTCTCCATGATGCTTTTTGAACTTATATAATGCTTTTAAAGACTGCCTCTGCTCACCGCAGTGTCATTTCAAATGAAATACCACAGTTTGATTGTTGATTATATAAAGCCTCACGGTGTTGTTCTCAGTACAGTGTGGCTGTAAGACAGCGCACTAATGAAAAGAGAAAGGGATAAAGCTGAGCCAGTGCAGTGTGCAGGTCGGCAATGTAGCAGCAAGATGTAACATGATGCAAATAATCTGTAAAACCAAGAAAGGATTCGTTCTTCAGACCATCATGTGAGTGATGCTACCCCCAAGATCCAAACCTTAAAACCCAGCAGCTTGCATATAAGCACCAGATTCAGCACTATTTTTTTACATTCTACCTAATGCTCTGTCAGTTGCTTTTGTATTCCCAGCAGGCGTAAACATTTGTGTGCCATAGCTAAAAAGCAGAATTATCATCATGATCTGCAGCATCGGCCATGGTGGCTGATGGGAATTATTGAGTAATCAGCTACATTCAAGATTACAGTTGTCCACAAAGCAAAAATATATTTTTTTTCCATTTTCTTTTCTGTTGAAATATCCTCATGGGTCTTAAGTAAGCACTTTGCTACAGAGGCTGAATCATCTTCTTAATGAGGGCTTCCATGTGTAAATGTGTTTGTGAGAGAGCTTCCTAACCTGTAAAGGGAGATTTCAAACTGTTTACTCTGCGTGGTCACTCTGGGAGAGAGGGAGTATAATGTGGATCAGTGCTTCCTTTAGTCGAGTGAAATTAGGTCAGCGGGTGGTGTGTGGTGGAGTACTACTGTGTTTTAATGAACCTCCCTCTCCTAGAAGCACTTCACGTCGTTATTGTCCTGAGCTGAAGAGGCTCACAGGCCTCTCACCGTGTCAGCCTTTGGAGTGGGTAACACTTACCGAACCATGGTCTTGAGGAACCAGGGCCTGTTAGCGATGGAGGGCACGGCCTCGTCCATCAAAGGGTGCATTTTGATAAAGTTGAGTGTGTCATCTGGGAACTCGTTGGACACCTTGTACCGCTCCATGGACGGTGAGCCAGCACAGCTGCCAGGCCTTCAGTCGGTGAGGGGAAGAGGAGGGGTGATGGTAGAGAAGAAATGTTTAGCAGAGGGTGTGGAAAACCCAGAAGCAGAACCTCTGCATTAACTTTTTTCAGGCCAGAGTGCCAATAGAAACTTCTGCTTCCCTAAAATCAATAACAGTGCAACCTTAAATTATGAAATTCTCATTCCAAGAGGCCTCGGTCAGAAAGCAAGACACGAGATGCCATCTTACTTCTGAAGAGCAATTAAGGCTCTACATATTTAATGTGTATCTATGTGATCTGTTTGCAGGGAGTTCTTGTAAAAAAAGAAGCTGCTTTTGATAGCATGACTGTTTTATAGGAACCTCACCTCTGAAAGCTTGTAAAACTCTTTTACTGCATGGCCTTAGATATCCTGCCACACCACATAATCCACACCAGGTCCTTGAGATATGAGCCAGCTGCCCATCAAATGTTAAAATGTAAAAAAAACTCAACCCTAAATGTGTGCATACTCACAAAAAATGTACACTCATCTTCCAATGAAAACCTTTCTCTATATAACAAACATGAAATACTTTTTGATTCCCCCACCACAGGATTAATTAATTTAAGACAAAAAGAAGTCCATGTTGTAACCACAAAAATGGAAAGAAAAATAAATGATTGAAGTCCTCAAATTTCAAAAAGCACGACCAACTACTACTCGGTTATTGTGAATAGAATTTTTTTGTGAATTCGTGCTGTCGGCGACAGGAGCAAATCTTTGAATACTTTGCTTGTCGTTGCTCCGCACACAGCATCTCAGTAGACATATGGTGGGCAGAACGGAAGCAGACATCTCTTATAACAAAAACCTGTAAATGATTCAGTACGAGAGGCTAACACATGGAGGAACAGTCTGCTACAGGGCCAGACCTAAGTGGCATTGTTACAACTCTCCGTCTGCCGGCCCACAGATAAAACAGTCTGAACGCACCAGAGGATGACCTTATTGAATATAAACAAGCAATTACGTGCTAATGAAATATACATATAAGTATTTATTTAAGACTAATTATCTATACTAACTAATTGAATTATCTATGTGCACAGTGAATGGAGAGAAATGCATCGATAATCTAAGAGCTCTCTGCGGGTGAGGAACTGCCTCCTCAGCCATATGGGAACACAAACGCTCACAGGGTACCGACAATTATCGTGGCCCAGATCTTCGGAGTAAATCTGTGGTGTTGTTGTTGTGCTTTTTTTTTTTTTTTCTTTTTCTGGAGGAAAAAGAGTGCGGCTCTGAGCCCACTAATTAGCCGGCACTAGATAGGAGATTGATCAGGCTGGTGCATTTGTGGAATTAACCTGCCATCTGTAAAATGATCTCATGCTTCATTTGTTGATACCGAGCCCATCTTTGATGTGGCTGCATGTAGGGAGAGAGGTGAGGTAATTGGTGAGGGACAGAACTGTGAGAAGAGGTGACTATGTCTCTGCATATGTTATGTGAGTGTAATGCAATGTGACATCAAGGAGGTGATGATTTATTTTTAAAACCAGGAAGGGATGTACTGAAAAGTGACGTAATTGCAGCTCACCATCTTAATTAGAGGGCTGTGGAAGAGAGAGGAACTTTGTGTGTGTGTGTGTGTGTGTGTGTGTGTGTGTGTGTGTGTGTGTGTATGCGTGTGTGCATGCGCTGTGGTTAATTAACTCCTTTTGTACCTTGGCTTGGGAACCCTCTCCTCAGGAAAAGGTGTCCAGGTGGAGTCTGGGGATTTCTGCTCTTTGAAGCGTCCCGTGAATGTGTTGGCCACCTCTGCCATGTCATAGGCACACACCGCAGACCCTGGGATGCTGCCATGACACACACACACACACACACACACACACACACACACACACACACACACACACACACACACACACACACACACACACACACACACACACACACACACACACACACACACACACACACACACACACACACACACACACACACACACACACACACGAGAAATCATCAGAACTGAATGTATGAAAGAAACACCTTGCCATGTCTGGACTATTACCAGGAGACAGAAAAAACAGATTTACAATCCCTTCAGTGAAATGTTAATCCCTTGAGGTGCATTAATTTTTGCTGTTGCATCTGTCTACACCAGGTGATACAGTCAATGGACTCATTTGTCAAGGTTTTGCCAGATTTGGAAAACAATGAGTCCTCAACTGCACCTCCGTATCATTTTAAATCCTTGCAAAACTTTTCTTCTTTCAGAATAGATTCAACGCTCTGAGTCAGGTATCAGTTTCTTTTTTTTATTTCTGGACCACTTAAAGTGTCAGTTCTATTATATCAGTGTATATACTGTAGTTTTATTGTACATAGTGGTCTTTGAATTATGGGGTCTGTGCCTGCCAAACCCCATGAGGACACACATTCTCTAATCTGTCTCTCCATGACTGGGTTTCTCCAAAGGCCTTGAGGCATCAAAGTTCATCACAAGTCAACTGTTGGGCAAGAAATATGGACAACAGATTATCTTTTTACTGCCATTCATTTCGGGGGAAAAACACCCATTTATGATAGCAGAAGACCAACTCCCTATTCTCCATCTGTGGGTAATGAATGCATAGCTGATTGCTGAGTCACTTCTCTATTTTTCAAGCATTTGCCCTTAGAATTAGAATTGAAACTAGGGATTGTTTATTCTTTATCGGACACTCTTTTAAAATGAAATTTCTCTGTCTGGATTTTCGAGCAGTTGCATCATGGGTTAAACTCATTTAGACAGTGGGGAGACAGCAAACACAAGAGTGGTATTATAGAGAGCAAGGTCAGAGAGCTGTTAAATCTTTGCTTAAATACTAGATTACAATAAATATCCTCTGTATTGGATATGTACAGTGTAAGTCTCAGGTTGATATCAAGGCAGATAGCTGGTGAGACAGCCAGTTAACAATTGAGTGGGCCAGGCTACGACCCAGCCAGACATTCAAACAGAGATTTAAATGACACAGTGTGATGGGTGCTACATACAGTCTGAACATGTTCCTTCTAATAAAACCCTCTGAATATGAAATGGAAAATTAATTCCGGGATCAAAACTGGCGCTTCTTTCAGAGGCACTGCCTCATTGGGTTTTAATGTCCATTAACCATGCTCAATTGCATTGTCACAAGCAATTGTCTTATCTGCGAAAAAGCAGCCATAAAATGGAAAATTACAATATGTGTGAGCTATCAGCCAAGCTGTATGACTTTGTCATAATTTTCAATTTAGATAACAAGTCTCCCAGCCTATGAATATGAAAGTAGCTCTGAATATGACTCGAGAAAAGAGGAAAATAAGATTTAACACCTGCATGTCAAAAGGGCAGAAAAACTGTTTTGACAGAGGATGTAAATGTTAATGCAGTACTCTCAATAATTACATGTTGCCAACAGGCACATCAGGAGGGCACGCTACTGATGTTAATAAAGGTCAAGCTGTCATAATGTTGACGCATTTAAGGCCATTTTGAAAAGTTTCAAACTGAGAGAAAAGATTCAGTTAATACAGTGGTACCTCTATTTACAAAATTATTGGTTCCGGAAGAAATTACGTACGTAGAAAATTACGTAAGTAGAGATGCGTTTTCCATGCAAATGCCCTAATCCGTTCCAAGCCCACAAAAATTCCAACATAAATGTTTTATAAAGCATAAAAAAGCATAAAAACATGTAACAAATACATGTTACAATTAGATTATTACACAATAAATGAGAGTTGTACATAACGTAAAAAACAAAGAATAGAGTAAAGAATAATAATGACGGTCATTTACCTTTTAACTGCTGTCCTCATTGTTTTTTGCCCTCTTTGGTTCATGCGCTCCTATCTCACAATGCCGAACAACAGAGTGAATTCCAGTCCTCCTTTTGAACTTCTCCAACCACCCACGCGATGCCTTAAACTCCTTAAACTTCCTTTTGTTTTAATAACGTGTCAATTGTAAATTTTTGGCCATATTCTTTGACGAGATCAACCAAACGCATCCCTTTTTCATGCTTTTCTATTATCTCTTGCTTTGTTTGTATGGACAAAAAAACTCTTTTCTCCATCACTATCTTGGGATCCATAGCGAATACGTACTGAAAAAGTTATTATATTTGTGCAAAACTATCAGACTACCTCACGGGTTGAGTGCCGAATGCCGACACACTCCATAGGCACCGTTCTAGCGCCACACAGAGGTGGAGTGACATCCCTCTTAGCCAATGGGATGCCAGGAAGATACGTAATAGTTAATAGCCTATGGCAGAGCAGCTATGAGAATGTTGCGTTCAGGAACCTGTGGGAGATTTGAGTATCAGCCGATACTGTGTTTTTATTCGAGTATCATCTGATACTGTGTTTTTACATTACGTAAGTCGAAATTACTTTCGTAAGTAGAAGTAATATTGTCCTGCTGAGAAATTTCGTAAGTAGAAAATTTCGTAAGTAGAGACATTCGTAGGTAGAGGTATCACTGTAAATGGAAACAGTGGTTGGTACATAATTTGAGCCAAGGAAAAAGAATATGGTGGAATTAAACATCAAAAAACATTTCCATATATGGTTGATCGCAAATTCATCCATACATTTTCTTGAAGACGAGACGACAGTAATCGTCTCACCTTCAGTCATTTTCTGCATTCTGCGTCGCCACTGCATCGTAGGACCACAAAAAAGACAAACAACAACTCTTACCTATTTGTACTGAACAATTCACCTAAATTGTATGTTTTTGGAGGTGGGAACCCACGTTGACATAGAGAGAACATATAAACTCTGTACAGAAAGGAATTGAACTTGGAACCTTCTTGTGAGGCAACATTGCTACCCAATGCACCATCAGGCATTCATTGAGGTTTGACACATGAATTGACTTTTTCTTGCCCCATTTGGGTACCTGTTGTAAGGCGTGGAGAAGGTTGCCATCACTACGTCTCTCCCGTTGATGTGGATGACGTTAGTCACAGCCTGGAGAATGTTGAAGTAGAAATGAGAGTCACCAGGAATGGAGCAGTTCAGACGAGACTTGAGAAATGACGTCCACTGCTTCTCCAGGACTCGGGGTGAGCCGCCGCGGTCATTCTTACAAACCCTGGCCACCCGGGGAAACACCACCTGGCCGGAGCACATTAGGATTAAAGGTCATATTTGGATGGCCTGAGGTTTTACATCCACTGGCTGTTCATGACAACCAATCCATTTCCAGAACTTTTGTAATAACCAGGTAACACAAGTCAATGTAGAAGAAAATATAAATACATGCTTTGTAAACTCTTCTTCCATGTCAAACCTTGGAACCTGAATAACCCACAATGCAATTTTATTTGTATTTTATGGAAAAAATGGGTCAATTAGCTGTAAGCAGAGAACAGTAGTCAGCTACAGGTATAGGCTGAGCTCCACTCAGCTCAGTTATTAGAATGACTGTTGGGAAAAACCATTTAAAAGCTCATTTAAAACTTCATCACTTCACAGCAAATTAAACAAAAGTAGAGGTAACTGATTTATATGTGATGCCACAGCCAACTAGCGATAAACAATTTAGAATATACAGTTCAAATTAGAAGCGATGATGTAATTACAGCTCTGCAATGCGATCACACAGTCAGTATTGTAATTAGATATTGTCACGCTATACTTAACAACAATAAATCTTACCCTGACCTCCAACTTCAACCTCGAGTAAACAGTGTAATTTGAAGTGAACATTTGTTCACACCAGACCTACACAGTCAGACCCACATGTCTTCACACACAATAGAGCATTGTGGTGAAAAAGCATGTATTACAAAGAACAGGTGAGTCAGTCAAGATTAAAGTGGATTCATGTCAGCTTTACATACATCACTTCAGTCTTTTCGTATTTCTCCTTTTCTAAAGATAGCAAGCAATGGCTTATCTGTATGCTACACACACACACACACACACACACACACACACACACACACACACACACATACATGCACAAATACACAAACACACACACACACACACACACACACACACACACACACACACACACACACACACACACACATACACAAATACACACATTGTTAAGACTGAATGCTCAAGGCGTGTGAATTCACAATTTACAGTGAAACGTTTATCCTGTTGCATTTCAATCCAACATTCAAATTAAGCTAATACAAACCAGCAGCAGCAGATTTATCAGTTTGCAATATCAGTGAGACTGCTTGCATTGTCAAAGGAGGCCAGTCTGCTTTATAATAATGAAGCCATCTCATTCACTGAATATTAAAATGTTCTCTGTGCAATCCTTTCTGACTCAAAATGCATAATTACTCTGACATTGCTTTAAAACCTCTGAGCAGATCGAGGGGTCTGATCTGCATTCAAGCTCTGGTAACACATGCCCGTCACCTCTGGCACTGAAGCCTCTATGTATGTGCTTCATGTTACCTCCACTCTGCTTCCAACTCATCTACTGTCTTTCCTGCCCTCTCTTGTGGCTTTCTTTGCATTTAATGTAAAACCGCCAACATATTAGCAATTCATATCCATGACATGATTTTTTTCTAATTGGTATCAAATTAAAATTTATGATGGCAGGGTTTAAAAATAAATAGAGGAAACCTTTGAATAAAGTATATTACTGTCCCCTTAAAGTGTAAATCCAGAGAAAAGCCTCTTTCCTCAGCAACCTGTCCTCTTCCACTCTGGTTCATTTCTCAGGGTGGAAATCCTCTTGCAGAACACTGAGAAGAAAGGTCAACAGAGCACCGCGGGATGGATGTGGACGTGCAATTCAACTTCTATTTATACTTCATAATGGGATCTTTGACATCCAAAGAATTTTCTTCTTGAATCTATTTTTGATGCTGCATCCTGCCATGTGTTTTTGTCTGCCACTGAAACATGTTTGGTGATTTTTCAGCGACTGAAACCTCCTTCCAGTTATGTGATACACCCATATCCTGTTAGTTTCCCCAGGCGCTTCCTGAATCTCTTGGTAAATAGGAAGTCATGTCTGATTAGATTCCAAACAATAGCAGAAGAACAGGGCCTGTGCTTACCTTTCCCATTGTGTTGTACTCCATTGCAATTTCCCGAAAGAAGAAGTAAATGAAGTCACCGTAATCAACTGCCTGGACAAAGTACGGCTCTGCAGGGGGAAAGAAATACATACGAATAAAATAGGGGTTTGCTGTAACAAAACAGTTCTGACACCATATTTCAGCATAAGTAGCCAGAATATCTGTAATATTATGCATAAAAGCCCCAATTGTGAGCCCTGAGCGCCTCAATCTATCATTTGTCATATCAGTGAAACAAGGAGAGGACAATCTCTCTATTGAGTTTTGACAGGCTAGACTTGTGCTTGTTTCTCCCTGGGGCAGAGTAATTTCCTGGCTACATCAACTCCACTAGTGCAGAATGGCAAAATGTACTGCAGCATTAACATAAGTGCTCCTGTTTTGTCATACCTAGATTCATGTGGAGAGAGACAAAAGTTGTATAAAGGCACACATCTTACATTACACAAACACAATGTTATTAATGTATGTCGAAACCTAAATTCCTGTTGTTGCTTGTCAGCTTGGTTCCGATCCATCCACAGAGTATTTGTTTACGTATTCATGTGTGTGTGTGTGTGTATGTATGTGTGTGTCCAGTCACCCTTCAGCCACTTTGAGTCGTGTTTGACAGTGCGCAGAGTTGGGCTGTCTCCTAGGCTACGATAGATGACTGCGTCGATGGCCAGAAAGTCTGTCACGGTGGCCGAGTACAACTTGCCATCTGTAGCAGGAAGGCATGGATTGAAAAGAACACGGAGGAGAACGGGGACAAAGAGGGGAGAAAAGGTGCAGAAGGAAAGACAGAAAAAGGTGGAGAGGAAAGTTCAGTTTGAAGAAAAACACAAAAAGCCACCAGAGATCGCTGTGCTTGGTTACACAAACATTTTTTCAGATGGCTTCTGCCACGAAAATGAATGAATCACACAAACCCCAGAGATCCTCTGACGGACAACAAACGGGCCGCCCACGCACTTAAACATGCTGCACATTTGTAATTGCTCACTTTCACAAACACACTTCAAAAGAAAAAAACCAAACATCGCAGCCCTGCGTGCACACACAAACAGTATTAGAGCCTGACAAAACCAACATTTGCGTGCACGTATGTACACACACGTGCTTCATGAATGCAATCCGCTAACGGCATGACCTCAGCCTGACTTGGGTTTAACCACAGTGGAAACATAAACTATATAATTGAAAGGATAGCAGACAGAGGAACCCTCTTGATTACTCAGTGCTTCCAGCTCTTCCAAACAGCTCTGTTACACATTAACTGGTCAAGCAAGGCGTTTGCTCTCCTCCTCGGCTTTGAACAGGCAGGGACGGCTCATCAATACCGCCATAAATTAGTTTGCATCAACTATGAATGGGGACTGAATGTTTTTAGCAGCCTGTGTGTCCTCTGCATCAGAAAAATGTCACACTGCCAACGGAAAGCTGACTCATTCTGGTCTCAGCCATTTCTGACTTATTTTTATCTCAAGGATTTTGAAAGAAAACGATTGACAGAAAAAGAGGGCAACAAGGAGTGCAGTAAATGGAATACAAGGATCATTAGATTTTGCTACTACAAAGTGCTTTCCGAAGTCTCTAAGTTCATGTAATACAGTTAAGCTTTAACGTTCACATTTTGTCATTTGACCGTCAGAATAAACCACATGGATATTGAGAAAGATATAAGATGCAACTACTCGCTCAAATAGATTTAACTTTTCCATCTAATAACAATGAATGATATCGGGACAGAACTTATAGATCAAAAATCCCAAAAGTGATAATGCACATCATGCTAAACTGAAGAGAAACAAACTGTTCTTTCAACATAGAGCAATGAATTCAGTCTCACCAGCAAAGAGGGCAACATTGGCGTGCTTGGCGTCATATGGGCACCGTGCCATTCCACTGATCTCCTCTCCCAGAGCCTCCAGGGTGTCCATCTAGGGTCACAAAGAAGAGGAAAAGTCAACAGAGGGTCGAGACAATGTGGAGTTGTCAAAACAAATAAGGGATTTGAAATGACAGGAAATGTCGACACCCATTTTGGGGACAAGGCCTTGAAGGAAATGAGAAACGTCCTCATATGTCAAAACAGTGTTTATGTGAAGACAGTACTGTGAAAGTGAAGAAATAAGGTTTAGGTCATGGTAAAATGATTTCAAAGAGCTCTGGAAGCTGGCGCAGTAGGACACCCATCCAACTCTGACCTTAACTAATACCCCGTGGATCCACTCCGGTGTCCTACTGAGAACTCTCATAGGAGTTCTTCTGGGAGTATCTGGGAAACCATCATGGAGGAGATTGAAAATACCTGACATTATCCACAGCTATATTGTGCAAGGTTTCAAACGCTGTTATTTGTTTCCCCTGAAATCCTTCATTCTTTCAACCGTACTGGTTTTAAAGCGAACTTCTTGACTAAAAATTTGAGGAGCTCAACCCTGCCCATCTTTAAAATCTGTGCTGTACTGTGAAAAGGAAATAAATGAGAAAAGTAAAAATGGCTTAGATTTTTATGTTTTGCGAAACCACTCTTTCAAAAGCATGCACTCATGCCTTGGTTTGTTTGTGATGTGTTGTATTCTGTAACCTCAAATCCATCCTTTTATTTAGCTGATGTATTTCAGGACAGACTTTAGTTTTAATTAAAATCAAGACAAGCTAGAATTTGTCTTTTCTTAGCACTGGGAGGATAAATTATCCAAACTTCGGTCATTCAGTCACTCAGCAGTCTCATTTCCATGAGTTCATTCGAGGTTTAGTTCTTTGTTTAAGAAGCTTCTGGGCTTGTTTGGGGCTGAATGGGATGATCTCTGTCAGCTGGAATTCAGACAGGAGTTTCTTGATTTGCACCCAGTGTGGCTGCAGTGCAATTAGCAGGGCACAGCTGAGGATCACATTATGATGAAGGCCGCCATCATCCAACCCCACACTGGCTTGTCTTTTTCAGTGTGTCTGCAGACACTCGTTTACCCTGAATGAACGCCAAAGATGCACAGAATCACACACAAACAAGAGAGAAGAAGTGCTCTACTGTAGAGTCCAGGGGTCAGAGGGAGATTACTAACACATAGTTTCTCTTTGGAGTTAACAACACAAAGTAATTTTTCTTCTCTATTTATGTGTCTATCTCTCTCCTCCTCTCCTTCTTCACTACCTAACTTTCTTAGTCTCAACAGAGAAGAGCATAGCTCGCCAAGGCTGCAAACTGCTTACGCCACCCTTTCTGGTCTCTAAACAGGTCATTTTGTTTTCTATTCCTGTCTCGGCAGAAACGGTTATCATCTGCCCACTAAAAAGGTCACACCCACTCCGGCGCAATGCTGGAACAGCCTGCCAGAAAAATTGTTGAAGCTGATTTGGCAGAGAAAATTACAAGTGACCTTTTACAACAAACACAGAACCAACAGCAGCAGCAGCACATTTCTCGATTTCACATTCTCTTTTTTCTTTGGAAATTATAGGAGCGCAACACATGGAGGTGAGCTGCACGGAACATACATATTGTTATTAGACAGGGGAGAGCGTAATTATGGATTAGGCTAAGTTAATTATAAGGGAAATGAGTGGGTAAAGGTCAGGTTTACTGAATGAGAGTCCTGGATGTGAAACATGGAAACTCAGTCGAGCTTGAACCATCAACAACTTCTGTCATCCATTGAACGAAAGCACTCCTGCCCTCTCTGACACATCGCAAACACACACTCACATATCTTGTAGGCCACAGCAAGTTTACCTACCCCTCCACCCCCTCCAAGATTTCAGTGACCTCTGTCACTGTGTCTAGCTGGCTGTTGCTAATCTATCCACGCCATTCAAACAGAGGAAGTCACGCCCAGCCCGGCTGCAGAGTCAACTACTGCTCCAGCATCGTGTCAAGGTGGCAAATGGTTGAGAATCTCTAGCCGGACTCAGCCTTGACAATTATTAATTCTTTAAAAAGGGGATGCATAAAACTGTCATGCTGAACTGCATGCATTAATATCCTTTCTGTAAAAATATTTAATGTTTAAACAGCCGATGTATGTTTTGGCATTGAAGTGCATCAGTTCTTCAGTGCTGCCTTAACAATGCTTCTGTTTATGGTGTTCTATTGCAGAGCAGAGAACGTACAGAAACCTTGGCTCGGGGTGGAATGCATCTCCATTACTTAACTGCCTATTTCTGTTTTCCATAGGCTAAATGCTAATTAATTAGACAAACACAAAGTAGATAAAAATATGCCCATCAGGAGTGTTGTAATTGGTTCGGCGACAGCTTCAGCACCCTGAGTGAGGGGACGTGCTTTTTCACTGTCTTTGTTGTTTTTATGGCTCATCGTCTACATCTTTATCTATCATTGCTGAGGAATTTTTGGAATCTCACTGACGACAAACTTAAGGTAACTGAGCCCGATGCCCCACTTATTAGCTGCTTTCTGTCTTCTTCAGTTCTTTCTTCCTTTTTCTTTAAGTTACAGAATAAGAAAGTTAAATATAATTTTTCTGAAGTGTGTTCCTATTCACATCTGCTTTCCATAACAACATTGGTTCCAAAATACTGTAAGTGGTTTAACTGGTTCTGATTTCGCCCAAAGCGTTGGTGCCAGAAAAGGCAGAAGATGACAGATCAATAAGAAATAAAGGCATAGGGAAAATAGGGGGGTGGGGGGATTTTTTTACATTTCCCTCCATAATAAAATATTTTCACATTGGTTTATTTGGTGGTTTGCAGTTGAATGGACTCCCTGCACATCCATATTTCTATGAGCACAACCCCTTCATAAAGGTCATGAGCACAAGATCACACCTGGGCCAGAAACAGTTGCGTAAATCAAACAAGGACATATCACACAGGGAGATTAATAGTCATGGCCCATTTCACTGCAACCTGTTTCTGAACCCTGGGAGAACGAACCCATTCCCTGTTCACCTCTCACACTCGAGCAGGAAACTGGAGTGTTGGCAGCTGCTGAAAGACATGTTATTTTAACTAACAGAAGAAAAACTTCAACAACCTCTAACAGGATTGATCTTTGGACCAGGAATGTTACACAGACGCCGCATGGAGCCTTTAGTATTGTAGAATTATGTTGGACATCTGAATGTTATTGTCTCTCTATCTGTATAGAGATTGCAGGTTGAGAAAGACATGTGGACTTTTTTTCCTCCTGGTGATTACAGTAAGTCTCACTGTGTGCATTAATCATATTTGAAATCCGAAGACTTGACAAAGACGACATTTCCCAGTGCACCTCAGTCTTCTTGTATCAAGACGAGGACACATCACCTGGGAGCCAGTGCCTCAAAGCCTTCCCACTGATTCCCTCCACTTTGCTCAGCAACCAGTGATGAAACTGACTACAGTCAAACATTAGCCCAGCTGGACGGGGTGTTTATTATCACAACACAGCAAGAGAGTGACAGAGGGAGAAAGCAGCACAAGGAAAGACGGTGGTGTTGTTGGAGCAAGAAAGGGGGTGAGGAATCAAGGCCGATGGGAGAGGAGAGAGAAGGGAGGAGGGCAGGTGGTGAGGTGTGGAGAGAGAGGACGTGACTCCATCAAAACAACACTAAGACCTAATGAAGATAAAAATAATTGTTGGAACAGAATAAAGTCAGACAGAGGTAAAAAAAATAAATAAAGAGGTAATCAGACTGAAAAGGCGTTGGAACAGTCGAGGGTGGTACTGGTTTGGGTGGGAGCCCCATGAGTCTCCCTCCACCTCTACCCTGACTCCATCCCTCCTTCCCTCCTGCTTGCTCTTGCAGCATTGTTGATTAATGTGGGATGAGGCTGGCCCCAAAACAGAAGCTCTTTTCAGCACTGTCACACTGGGGGAGATGGAGAGGGAAACTGTGGCCAAGGTGGATTTAACCACACACATACACACACACACACACACACACACACACACACACACGAACACACTGACCATGCACGCATCAAAGGTCTGGTATCTGTCCAGAAATTCTGCCAGTCCGCCATGGTGTCTGTCTGTGTGTGTGTGTGTGTGTGTGTGTGTGTGTGTGTGTGTGTGTGTGTATTATTATTATTATTATTATTACTATTATTATTATTATTACATTATTATTTTCAGCAAACCAACACTTGAATGAAATAATAATATTTATCTTGTTATGACTGGTTTATGTCTTGCTTATCTGTTTGTTAACAAATATTGGCACATGTGTTTTGAGATTAGGTTAACAACGCTTATCAAGTAATTTATGCCTAGCGTCGTCTGACTTTATATTTGCACAGGCATGTGTGTAAGTAGAAATTTCACCAAGACCCACTTGGTCTCATGGCGCGTAACCTTAAGTCTGTCAGACTGGCAGCAATATCAGTTTTACAACACCTAAAACACAAACCTTGAAACCATAACCAGAGGCGCTATAAAAGCTAAACACGCCTGATAAATGTACTGACATAAATCCTGTTTTCCCCACAGGAGGAGTCAGTGAGTTGAAGAATGTCCACTCTGTGTGCTTAGCATGCTGAAAAACAAAGGCACCAGAGCAAAGATGTCATCTTTCTCAGTAAACAGATCTCGTGAACCAAAAAGAGACAGTTCTCCCCACAGGCAATCTAGATAACATCTAGATGGGCTGCGACACCTCCTCAAATAAATCGACATCAGCATCTTTCAGGATGGGTCTTCTGCTGAGACTTTCTATCTGCCTTCATGCTACCAACACATCTCTCTGATCGTTCCTGCATCACCTCTTCTTCACCTGTTGGTTGTTCTTCTGCCATCTTCTTCTCTTTGTCATTGTAAGATGTGAACCTTCTTTAAACTTGTCAATTTTGATAGTGTGTGTGTGTGTGTGTGTGTGTGTGTGTGTGTGTGTGTGTGTGTGTGTGTGTGTGTGGGTGGGTGTTGAAACGTTGAAATCTTGTGTGTGTGTTTCTCCTTTCTATCCATCTGCCAGTCTTCGTCTCTCTGTTCATGTTGATCTTGACATATTTTGGGGTCTGGGTTCATGGAAGTTCATCTTCAACATTTCGGGGTAGGGGTGTGTGTGTGGGGCGGGGTGTTCCCATAAGAATCTCAAAGCTATTCCAGACATGTTCAGATGAATGTGACCAGTGGAGGGTCTGTTTACAGGACAGAGGTGAATCAGATTTCTGGACTTCGTCTCCACCTCAGCGTGTGAGTGCGTGTACATGCAATACGGGAGGTATTTAGGTTTCTCTTCTTCTAAATCAAGCATGAAGTAAAGTGCACCTGGAGATAAAGCTATTGGAGGAGGGCCCGCTAAAATGCAAAGGTGATCCATCTATGTCTCTTGGTTCATAGCTCACTGCAAAACACTGACATGGTTGTGGTTGTTTGTGCAAAATGTGCGTGATGGAAGTAGAAGATAGGGGCCTATTTATACCTGATTTTAACATGCATCTTGAGTGACTCAGTCACAAATGGATCTGTAAATCAGACACGTATAAATACCTACCTATGTCCTCTGAGAATAAGAAGCAACAATGATGAAGAATGGGTTTTCACACTAAGCAAATCACAATGACTGGTTATATTTTGGACTAACTTACCTGTAAAGAAAAGGAGCAGCTAACCCATTTCTCCATTTTCATAATAAATGTCAAAAATATATTCCATTAAGAAAATTTCACAACTTTTACATTTGTTGAGCCTCAAGAAGTAAAGTAAAAATGTTGCAGAACTGCTAAAGCAATTTCTGAATGCACTGTGCTTTTGTGAAATTGTCATTGAATACAACACATTAACATTATGTCAGTTTGTCACAGTACTGCTGTA
The DNA here is from genome assembly GCF_040054535.1 of Antennarius striatus. Taxonomy (NCBI): domain Eukaryota; kingdom Metazoa; phylum Chordata; class Actinopteri; order Lophiiformes; family Antennariidae; genus Antennarius; species Antennarius striatus. The sequence goes on from NC_090778.1 coordinate 16,854,265, forward strand.
CTTCTCTTCCAGCAGCTCCAGGTCTGCAGTTTGAACTCACTGTTTCAACCGATTTCATCATTTGAACTCAATTTATGAAAAAAAGACATCTTATTATTTGTAACAATCTCAGACATTACAAATACAGTAAACACAAATAAAACCTCTCTCAAAATAATTTAAAAAATATTTTCAATTGGGATACATATTTTGGAAACAATGTCCATGAAATTTAAAAATAATGTAAAACTGTAAAGAACAAAATTGTCTTTCCTTGTTTAGAGAGTCGGAAAGTGAGATCCTACTTTAAGGGTCACTCAAGATGCAGCTTCAGGTACAGCAAATATAAATCTGTCCACAAAGATGTGTTGATGTTCGGAGCCTCAGGAATCTTAGCAACTATACACATGCAATATATCTTTGCTATTAAGGTTAGAAAAATGCAAAAATCAGCTTTTATAAGTGTGGATTCTTACCTTGTAGGTTCGACAGGCGGGATTGAAAGCGTTTGTTCCACACACAAACAAAGTGTCTTCGTTTTGCTGCAGGAGGACTTTGATGAAATTATGACACTCATCCTTCAGGGAGAGGGGAAAGAAAGAAGACAGGATGTCCATGGTGGAATGAGTGAATTTTAATTATAGACAATTAGTCAGATGATAGCCACATGTGGTTCTTCACACAAAAGTCTTTTTTCAAGTACAGCATGTGGTGCCTTAATGACAAGAGGCATCATCAAGCACATATTAATAAAACATTAATGCACATGGTGCATTATGACATATTTACAGGCTAGTTTAATGCTCCTTTATGGTTTAATAATAAAGCTATTTCTCATTTTACACAGCTCTTACAGTAGAATCATTCACTACAATCACACAGTTTAATATGACATTTCTATAACTTAATATGATCTATAACTTAAGAAGACAGAAATGTATGTGAACTGCAGGTGTGTGCTTCACACCTCGTGGTTTAATGTGTTTTTGCATGCTTTTGTGTGTGTGTGTGTGTGTGTGTATTAGAAATAGCGAGACTGTGTGAAATTACATCTGTTACAGCTTGTCTGCATTGTGTGATCAGCTAAAGTGTTTTATGTTAAAAAGGGTGACATGTGCTCCATAAATATAATTACAGAGTAAACACATTTGAATGTCTCTACCTTATGCTTCCCTTTCATTCTGCAAGTGTCAACATCAGCCTGTCTGGATTTCCATGTCATTTTCTGCGGAAGAAAGCAGACAGATGGACAGAAAGACAATCAATTTAAAGATACAAAAAAAAAAAGACACTATCAACCTCAACAATTGATTAACACAATCTGAGTTTCTCTGTCAATGAGTCACCTAATGAGGGATGTTCTCTGAGATGGATGTGATTTTTCAGCACTGATCTGAGATCAGTTTACCTTCTTGCACTTTCAGTTCCAAGGAAATACAATACTGAGCCTGGATAAGGAGGACAGATCTTGGCTCCGAGCTGAGAACTCATTTGTGTGGATTGATTCGCTGGCCGTCCTTGTGCACAGATACACACAAACACACTCAACCCACCTTGGCCTGGAGGTCAGCACTTAGCCAATACTTGCCAGTCAACTGCAAGCACGCAAACTAAAGGCCATTTTTGATTGTCACACATCCATCAGTCAGTGTCATATCTGGTATCCAGCAGCGTGCGTGCATAGGAAAGGACACACACACACACCAATTCGTGTCCCACCCTTGTTGCGGCCTGGAGGGGGGGTCAGATTGAAATGCTGTTTAAACCGTCAAGTGCCCGCCGCTGTTGTACAACATGTTTGGATCTGGGCCACTGATTAAAGACCCTGAGCCATCAATCAACCTGCATGTCGCCCACCTGCCTTTCATCTGCAGCCCGCTCTCATTAGGACCCATTCACGGCGCCGCTTTGACATTGCATTGCATGACACTGAATGAAAACGGTTGTTTTATCCACAAGATGTTTTGAATTCTGTTTGCATACATTATGTTAACAGAGTTAACTAAGGTTTGCGTAAATACGAGGTGTTTCTTTGTGTGCTCTTAAAGAGCACAATGGGATCTTGTTCCCTATGCATCCACTTTGTCTTTCCTGCACTTTCTGTTCTACTCATCTTCCTCCGTCCTTGTCCTTTCGTCCTTCTCACCTTCCGCCGTACTCTCAGCTTTCATTTCTTACTGCTCAGGCTTGTCCTGCCGTTCCGCTGATGCGCGTGAATGACGCAGAAGGTTTGCTAGACGATTGATTGGATAAACTTCTTAACAGGGTCAGCGAGACGAGCGTATCAGGCATTCACCAGGGCAGGAGTAAGTGAGTAGAACTGCTACCGGCTTCATGTATACTCCCATGACACAAACATACACACCGTTAATAGGGAAACATGTCCAGTACAGGACGCTGAGAACATATGCTTAACTCACCTTACTGAAAAAGATTTCGTCGCTGTTGGCAGTGTCTGTGTCCACTGTGTAAATGTGATCCCTGTGAGGGATGGGGGGGGGGGGTTGAGACAAGGAAAGAGATAATAAAAGGTCAGACAGCAGCAGACATTCAAAAATGCAACAAACAATGAACCCATTTCTTTTTTTCCACTCTGATTTTCCCCTGCGGGCTGCAAACAACATCAGAAAAAGGGGGCTTTGTGTAAACTTTGTTCAAACTTCAAAAATGACAATAAACAAAAAAGAGGCCAGATCTATTTGCTCTGTCAGACAGAAACATTCAACAAAGGTTTAGAGAGCCGTAGCGCAGGCCTGGGGACAAAGAGGCTTTGTCCCACGGAAAGGTCTCGGGAGAAGGGGGGGGGGGGTGAGGGAGGAGGGGAAGGTTGAGACGGGAGGTGCCAAGTCACTCAGAGCTGTTCAGGTCAATTAAGCCTAGTGTTTGAGCCACAGGAAATCTATACTAACACTCATTCATGGCCCAGACAAGTAGACTTGTGTGTGCTGGCCTGGAAATATACAGGCTCCTCCTGTATTACACAGTCCAGCCCCGGCAGGACATATGGAAGACATAAACCCACATGAGTAAACTACATCTCAGACAGATGGGCCGGTGAACCAGGCACGGAGCTGTACCTACTTAACAAAGAGAATTAGGGTGCAGAAAGTCGGAAGGGGGGGGTACAGGAGGGGAAGGGAGGAAGGTGTAGAAGTGGAAGTGACAGAAAGGTGGGAGACTTTTCCGCATTTAAGGAGAAAACTCAGTGTGACTGTGCCAAATGATGGGACTGCTTTAATTTGTTGGAGATTAGCTGTTGAACGTGTTTTTAATGAAAGGGTATAACAGTGGCATCGTCAGACTCACGGCTTAATTGCGTTCCAGCTCCCCAACCTGCGCTGAGCCAGTCAGCCAGCCTTGCTCTCTCATTAACTAAATCTAATAAAGTCTTTGGAGGAACGGGCATCTTGAAATGAATCCACTTATATCTCTTTCATGGGGGCCACAGCCATGTCCTCCAGGATAAAACCCAGTCTACTGTACACGATCAGCCAAAACACTTAAATTGAATAATTAATCTTTGAGAGCAGTTGAAATTAAGAAAACGACACCACTTTCTCAGTAGGTATCAAATGAGGCCCATAAAGCCACTGCTGTGAAGTGTGTTTTGTGTCAAGAAGAGCAAAGAAGAGTCAACTGGACAAAAGTTTAGAGTTTCAAAGTTTGCTGCTACGTTTTTAAGTAAATACCCCTGCCCCACATTCTCATGGTAAATAAAGCTTGTTTGACTCCTTAGCTGCCAATTCTGTCTCTCATAACAGATAACCTCAAATAACTTCCTGTTAGTTTGATTAGGAAAACTTTTTCTTTGTAACAGCTTGAAATGAGTGTCAAATAATTACCATGACAGGAAACAAAAGTAAAGGAGAAAGTCTACTTGAGCTCTTGATATTAAACACACATACTTCCGTCACTTGGATGAGGTAATGTCAATTTTCTATTACTTTTCCATGACTAATAATTAAGCTTAATGTAAAGAATGGGCTGCAGAATGTTATTCATTAAGGCTCTCTGGTAGCACCAGCCATGCACCAGTCAGGATAATTGATCTGGATTGAATTACAAGAGTTCCTGAATGGCCTTGCTGTGTTTCGGTGCTTTTCTTTCATCTTCCTGCCAGGGTAACAGGATACATATCAAAGAAATACTGTAAATTTGATTCATAAAATGCTAACTGTGATTTGTCAAAAGCAAAGGAAAGACAAAGAGGAATAATGCCTTCAAATGAAAAACAAAAAATGGGTAAAAACAGTGATGAATGATATTACTCTCATCAGCTGTCTCTTTTAACTTCATTCAAAGCACATTTAAATAAAAACTTGTCTGTTCAACTCCTTCAGGTCAGCAATGGCATATTTCAGTCCGTCATCTAGAAAGTTTTTCACGACTGCTGCCTATGTAGGTAATTGTTTTTTTTCCCAGAAGCTAACGGTTATTGTCTTTCCAACCCAGACTTAAACTGCAATGCATTTGTGAAATATATCTATTAAGATAAATACTTAGAAATAAGGATTTTTTGATTTTTGAGCTATCAATAATACAATATCACGACCCAATAATGAGTAGAACAGCAAAAATGTAATGAATACTTTTCTCCTTTGCAGACAGTATTGAAAGGTGTGCACAAAGCGCACAAAGAGCATCTGGTGAAATGTAGATATTCCATTAGGCAGCCTCACTCTGTCAAAAGAGAGTTATTTCCGTCTTTCTCAAAAGGTGAAAATATACCAGAGAAGAACTGTTCTTCAGAGATGGGATGATGGAGAGTCTGAAGCATAAAGAAAGGGTTTTTCATGGAAAATGACATAATTAAATCCATCTGAGAAGTGAGTAGCTGATATTTATTTCAATAAATGTGAAACAAAATTAAAGTATGTAAAGAGTTTGTTTGTTTCTTGCTCATTTGTACATTGCATGGGCATTAGTGTGATTAATGGTGAAATGAAGCACTCGTTATTGGTTCGACACATAATACAATAAGTTGTCATTGATTTTAAGTATTTGTTTCAGCAATGGTGGGTATGAGGAGTGTGATTGGAACCTCTGTCTCACAGTGAAAGTGATTGTTTTGAGGCATAGCATGGCTCACCTTTTGGATAAAATTGGTTGAAAACAAAATGACTTATTTCAAAAGAGTGATAGGAAAAATGAAAATGAATTCATTTCTGGGAGGCAAAACTTGCAATATTTTCCCTTTTTTGTCTCTACACATAACACTGGACATATTCCTGCTACATCACTTCCTCACATGTCCTTTTTAGAGGTTGAGGACATAAAACCATTATAACTATGGAAAACTAAAAGTAGGTAAAAAAGGATGAGACCTCTTAAAATGAAAACACTAACTCCAAAGCTATTAAATCAGAGGATTACATGGCAGATTTAATATAATCCTGAGGGCCTGTACTTTTAAAACAGCTCCTGAGAAATCTTTAATTGACTACTCAATAATTTTGAACGCTAACCCTCTCAGCTGCATTCCCTCTCTTGTCTCAGTGCTGACAGCATCCTCCAGGGCCGAGGCTTTCCAGCTGCAGGTTTTCTGGTTCCAGCAGAGATTATAGGGAGTCAAACCCTCAGGTGACCCGCAAACATCCTGACTATAGACGGAGGAGGACAATGGAGTGGTTGTGTCTGTGTCAACAGCAGCTCTCTGAACACACACATGTGTAAGAAGACAAACACATGCACCCTGTCACCTCTACAACCAGAATCCATGTGGCAATTTATTAACTTTTAATTGAGAGAAAAACAGTGTAGAGAAACAAAATACATGATATTAAAGGGCTAAACTGGGGATATGTTACTCTGTAGAACATTAAGTATTAAACGTACACACTCAACTAAACCTGGAGATTTAAAGCTGACTTCCTGCCTTCCAGGCAGTTGGAATATAGCAACATATAACCACTAATTCTGACTCATTGACTGGTTGCACGTTTCTCCCAAACCACAAGGAGAGAACAAATAACCAAATACACTATAAACGTACAATGAAATCTAATGTCTTAATTAATGCCACATTTCTTGCCGAATTTGGAACCACCAACTACATAAGAACCACGTCCAGCAAAGCCATTAATGATAGTCATGAAGTTTGTAACTGAGTTTGTTCAAAATATAGTATACTTAATCAATACCAGCGGTGTGTATAATCCCATTCTGTTTGAAAACACAAAAAAACTGTAAGAGTTGTGATTCACAGGCTTTTGTTCTGGTCTTTTAAAGATAATCTTTTTTCTGTGTTTTAAGCAGACTTGGGGACACTAATTTCCAGCCTACTTAATGAGATGGAGATAACTATCTAAAACTATGTGTAAAATGTCTATGTGCTCAAATATGAATGGGCTGTGACTCAGAGAAGAGATACTTCTGATTAAACTATGACAGAGAGTAATTTCATTTCCTTAATAAGTTGTGTTTCTTTTCCAGCACTTCTGCTCTAGCTGCTGGTAAACAGGCCAAACCACACTAACTACTGTCCTGTTGTTTTTATGATATCAGCAACCAACTGTTGTGTTAACCTCACTCAGTCCTTTTGCCCCATGTCTCTACCTCCACAGCGCCCCCCTGAGGAGGTGTACCTCAAGGAGTTCAGTTGACAATGGCCTGTCAGTGTAAATCCCATGGCGTGGGCTTTGCATTTCCCAAAATTCAGGAACAAAAATGTCTGAGTAGGGTGGAAGGTATGCAAATATACTCTCAGATGCCGAGAAAGGACGAGGACAGACAGACGGAAAGAGCTGAATGATCAAGGCAATACAGTAGGTCAACTGAATGTGAGCTAGAGTGTGACACTGAGTGTGGGAGCGACATCGAGGGGTTTCCTTCGGACACGAAGCCATGCATGGCCTCAAGAACACAGAGGCTTTGTGCAGAAGAATGTCATTATTATAACAGAGCATTTCTTCGAGGATGATGGCGAGCCAGCCTGGTCCATCTGCTGGGCCTTTGTCAATCTATCTCACACCCCCTTAACAAAAAACATGGGACATAATTAGCATGCATCCCCCCTTTCTCTGCAAATCAGATGTCAGCATGTCCACCATCCTCCTGCCCCACTCTCTCTCTCTCTCTCTCTCTCTCTCTCTCTCTCTCATCACCTTCCTCACCATACATTCTCCTCTCTCTCCTCATAACTGGATCATGGGTGCTGGGGGAGGGTCTATTGTACATTGTTTTGGCTCTGACTGGTTCAAATCCTCTTCACAATGTTGATGGGAGGGAACCGGGGACGCCAGCAGGCACCTTTGAGCTGAGAGGGGAGTTGCTGAAGTTCTGAATGGGCTAAGGGCACCAAGGGGCCCTCGGTGATATGGTGGCATGAAATACAACAAGCCAGAGTTCACTCACCCCCAAGGTGAGGCAGGTTGGTCTTTTCCAAGGCTTAAAGTTTCATTATTATGCTCTTTCACTCCACATTTTCGTTTGTCTGCGAAATGTCTGTTTTAGCAATCTACTGGATTGAGGAGTGTGAGGCTTTATTTGAGCGTATACATTTTGCACAAATGGACAGGAATATACAATAATTATTGATTAAGAATTCCCTAAATATTTCCAATACATGAATTTTTTAATTTTTCTAATGCTTTAAACTTGTGTAAAATGTGTTTTTGACATAATTTAATTTTTATTAAACCTTGTTATTAGCATGTTTAAGCAGTTATACTGTATATCACAACACATCTTAAGGATAAGGACATACTTACGTTCACAAATCACATAAACCAACTAGCAGTTTGATTTTGCACTGAATTTCTTTTGGGCTAGTTGCCAAATTTTGCTAGTAATATGAAAACAGCATACAACATAGCACCAAAACAGGGAGCCAAGGACAAAAGCAACCACTCCAGTAACATGATAATTTGATGTAAAGGAAAAACAAATTGTTTTTATAGCTTTTCATCTCCAAACAAACCATCAATCTGAAAATGACACTCTGGCTACACTTCCCTAAGCAACCCGAATAACAACAGAAAACTTAAACTTCTATTTTAAAAGCTCTTATAAAATCTCGACTCTGAATCACAAGCATGAATTACTTATTTTTAGACAAGAATTAGCAATTATAGCTGTAATTGTCCTGAATAAATTTCTTAATATTTTCTTAGCATTAAAGTATTTCCTTCAAAAAAAAATTCTTCTGTTCAGGTGATCATGATTCCAGCAGTTCTGAACTTTGTTTCAGAGTGTGGACATGACTGCATGTCCCTGATGCTGCAAAGAGAGCGAGAGAAGGCAACCATGTAATCCTAGTCATTAGTGGGTTTTAACAGGATTTGGTGCAGCTACAATAATGGAGACTCTAGTGGTCTCTACTGCGAGACCCAAAGAGACCCACCAGGGAAGAACAGCGTCCACAGATGCTCAGGCTGCTCCAGAGGTGTGTTTGGGTCTTCTCTCTCTCTCTCTCCATGTTCACACACACACACACACACACACACACACACACACACACACACACACACACACACACACACACACACACACACACACACACACACACACACACACACACACACACACACACACACACACACACACACACACACACACACACACACAGATTTTCTCTGGTTCTCATGCTACCCAGCCTCACAGGAGCGTGTAAACAGATTGTGGTTGGTGTTACCATGGTGAAGGCCGATTGTGGGCTGCGAATGGCGACTATGCCCTGCATGTGGAGTCCTGGGGCATGTTGTCCGGGCAGGCAATACAGTAACACACATACACCATTATGCAAGGCCTGTTTGTCCCGCTCTTTATGAGTTTCCTCTTACGACCTCAAACTTTGCCTTGGCCTGAAAGGTTTAATTTTGAGTTTCATAAATCCTGGTTTATCACTTCTATTGAAAAATTGGTAACGTTGTTCTAAAAGAAACAGAAAATTATATTTCAAACAGACAAACAGGAAAAAAAAAACATCAGCCACACAAACTTTGAAAATAAGATAAGATCACCCTTTATTGTCTCACAGTGGGGAAATTTGTGCGATTGCAGCAGTGGGGGGGTGTCATACATTCATACAGTACTTAAATAATACATACATATTAACATATGTATTAACATATGTAGCATATGAAGGAATAAGGAATGATTATTACCCAAACTTTACTTGATAAACCTCCATCAAAATGTAAAGTATTTTACTTTTCACAATCTCAGGAAATGAGGACATTTCTTATAAAACCAAAGAAAAAAGATGGGATTTAGTGGCGTGAATATTCTGAAGAAAATTATTATCTTCATGTTTATTGAGAGGATTTCTTGAGTAAGTTCAATACATAAGTAGCTGATAGATATTGTTTTCTTGTTTTCTTGTGCCACATGATGAAGCACACCCTGCTTGTGATGTTACTGATGGTTGGATTGCACAATGCTATGAAGGTAATAGAGTATTGTATCACATACAGTATGTTGTCAGTATGACAACCTCATGATAATTTAAAATGTTAAGTGTGTGAAAATCTACGGAAGTCTCATGAATGCTCATTACCAGCATTCAGGCTCTCATTTGGCCAATAAAAAGGTTTATTAAACCCAATAGAACAGTTGGGTTGTTTATTTCCAATCTGATTGTCTGTCTGCCTAGAATATCATTGGATGTCAGCAGCGTTTACTTTAGTGAGAACAAAAGAAATGAAAAATAACTTAGGATCAAAGCAGTATGAATATACCAATAGGTAAGAGTGGAGTTGTACCATTAAGATGTACTCAAAACTAGAGGTTCAAGAACACACATGGTTCCTATCGCTATGCTCAAGACTGACAGTCGTGACTTTAATGAAAAGTTAGTGTGGAAATATGATGTTTGAGTGACTGATAGAAGAGGCTCGAATCAAACTCAAAAACTGATCGTGCGTGCGCACACACACACACACACACACACACACACACACACACACACACACACACACACACACACACACACACACACAGACAGAGTACAAAGACAAGACATAAGATGACTCTCAATTGCTGACAGACACACAAACACACACATAGACACCTGTATTCCTGCACGTACATATTTTCCAGAGATCAGAATGATAAGTCTTCCAGGGCATTGTGATGAATTTCCCCTGAATGCTGTACATAGAGTACTGTGACTATGAAATATGGACCGCTGGGATAGGAATCTTCCTGCATCCATCTCTCACAGCATCAAGAACAGTTTATTGCTTTTTACTGAACGTGACTCTGTTGCTAAACGCCTAAAACACGCATGACAGCAGACACACATAAAGCAAAGAGGTTTTAACCACGGAAGTTTTTACATTTATTGTATGTACTTTAATATGCATCATGTCTTGGTTTATTATCGCTCATAAAAGCTGATCCTGTTGTAAAATAAGCCATAAAATGTGTAGGTATATATTTTTAAAAGACAGCTACAAGGAAGTCAATCTAATTGAAGCTCCAATAGGATTTTTGAATGATTGGAAACATGACCTTTTGGCACAAATTATTTTTATTTATTTTATTTATTTATTTTATCTTTTTAAGATGTAGTATCTGTGGAAAAGTGAGAGAAATCAACACAGCATGAAGTCCAAACAGCATAAACAGGACGCTTTACAGGTCAGTATTTGGGAAGACTGTGATCTGACATCTCATTCTGTGATATGATAAATATAATTAGCACATCTTAGAGAAAATGACTCACAAAATGAGATTCAAAGTATTAGAGTACTAAGTGTGCCTAATTCAACTAAATCAATACATTTCATTCAAGGTCCAGACTGGAGAAGAATTATCAATCATGACATCTGTTGCTGAGGCCCTCTGCTGCCAAAGTCTTGCCTCTTTCTCTCTATGGATTAAGCTACTTTTATCTATTTAAACTTCTTCATCAGTTGCTCTGTTTGAATGTGTCTCAGAGATTAAAAATCATGTGTATTGCCAACATCAAGACAGGAGCCAAATGGATTTAATACACTGAGCAGCCATTCAAAAAACAGCCTGAAACAGTGTTAGGCTTTGGACTGTGTTCACATGGGCCATCTGCAAGCTGCTGTGCACCAAGAAAAGAGATTCAATAGTCTAAAGGCATGATGGCAAAGCAGTGTGGGGCTGGCCTCAGAATAAACAAGTCATTTGACCAGACCATCATAAAGACATCTATTGATGTTGAATTTTTGTTGACTTTCATAAATCAATCCTCACGGTGTTTAACTGACGGCTCGTCTTCCATTGATTTTTAAGTAACAATTGCCTTAAACTGTTTGTCATCCAACTTTTACATGTTTTTATCGATATCCTGCTGTAGCCAATGGATTTTTGTGCACAGGCGGCTATTTGTACGTCTACATGTAATGGACTCCAACATTCTTTTGTGTCAGGATCAATGGCAGCCATCCGGCTCAATCTAATCTGGGGCAGCCATCCCAGTTATTTGTGGGTCACATGCCTTCTCCATGTGTCAGCATTCCCGTCTGCTTAAAGCAAGAATGTAAATGTGGGATGGACTCGCCAGGTGACCTCACACATGCGTGCACAAACACAAACAGACGCGATAACAGGCTCCAGCACCCACAAGCACAAGACCGGCAACACATGTTAGCCGCCCCAAAACTCTAACCCACTGGCACGCACACGGCCGCACATCAAGACAAGAAATTCACTTTCAAAGCCCAGGGACAACTGGTCTCACACACACACACACACACACACACACACAGACACACGCACGCACGCACGCACACGCACCAAACACATGCACACACACACAGCCACACCTGGCCACACATCGCTGTCAAGAAATCACTTTCAAAGCTCCAGGACAACTGGTCTCTCTCTCTCTCTCTCTCTCTCTCTCTCTCTCTCTCTCTCTCTCTCTCTCTCTCTCTCTCTCTCTCTCTCTCTCTCTCTCTCTCTCTCTCTCTCTCTCTCTCTCTCTCTCTCTCTCTCTCTCTCTCTCTCTCTCTCTCTCTCTCTCTCTCTCTCTCTCTCTCTCTCTCTCTCTCTCTCTCTCTCTCTCTACACACACACACACACACACACACACACAAACACACACACACACACACACACACACAAACACTTCTAATAAACCCTCTATGTCTCATTTCCTTGCCCTACCCCTGAGGCCCCTGCCACCCAATGCGAAGCAGGTGGGTGACATGCAGACCAAAGTCTCTGGCAGTACCAAAACACACACACACACACATGCGGGCGTGAACACAAACACACATACACACACACACACACACACACACACACACACGCACACACGCACACACACACACACACACACACACACACACACACACACACACACACACACAGGCACTCTGTTTTACATCCTTTCGTTTCCTTTCTCACTCTCTCCACACCTCCTCTTAATTACCGCAGATATAGTTTAAAAGCTCTGCCACTTAAGGCAGTGGCCTCTCTCAGCCACTTCATTTGAAATGCTTGGGATGAAAACAAAGAAAGACCCCCTTTGTGGCACCTAATAGAATCCAATCAAGCCTGCCATTCAATTAGCCATAGACCGCACCTCAAATGGTTCAGGATCCATTTTAATCAGACCTCTTTAATGCTGCTTTACAGCTACGCCACACATTCGAAACCACACTGAAAGTTATTCTGTGCATTGAAGCTTTGGAAATGGGACTCTTTTTTTCGAGATGTCTTTGTAGGTTCTCAGTTATCCAAACAGCTTTGGACTCCTTTTTTCTTGTCAAGGTGAAGCAACATCATCAATTTTAAAAAACTGATTATGAAAGAGAACACAAAATCAATACTGGCTTTCAACGTGGCTCCAGATGGTGTAATTTAGTTACATTATTTCTTAGAGATGAGTCACGCCAAAATAAAGATGAAAAACCCATTGACTGGTCATCAGAAGAAAGTAAATAAAACCAGGTGACAGACAAGAAAGTAAAACTGGGCAGAAAACAAAATTTCAGGGATGTAAGTTACCAAGTATAATTTTCTGTATTAATCAAAAGCACAAGATAAATCCAGGATCTCAAAATGGTGCATTTAGACCATTAATGTGGATTATTTCAAGTTTTCCTTCCTAAACTGGAAATGAAAGTCTTTTTGAAATTAGTGTTTAAGTTCCCAAACTGTGGACATTTGAGGTAAAGTGGATTTTGACAGACTGTGAATCCAAAATAGAAAACAAGGGAAAGGGAGAAAAAAACTCTACACAGGAAAGTGCTTTAAATGTCTCTGCATTTTGTTCTGAATTAGTCCCTCCTGATCTTAAAAAAAAAAAAAAAAAGATTAAAAAAAAAAAAAGTTTGATAACCTGACAGGATCTCAAAGCCATTAGACAGTTAAAGGGGGATCACAGCCTTCAGCTGGCAGCAGTTGATGAGAATCATTTATATCAGAAAGTCAAACTGTGATATGAAACGAGGTGATGAAGGACATAATAATCCCGGTGGAACCACACTCGTTCTGTTTGTCCTAATCTGCAACGTCTGGTTTTATTCCACAAGGAAAAGAAACGAGACTTGGGAGAATTTTTACTTTATGATCTCCTGGGTTTCTTATTTGCATGCATATCAAGGAAAATATCTTTATGATGCAGAAAGAAAGGAATCAAAATAAAGAAGCAAACATCACAACACCTCTGTCACGGTTCTTTAATCATTAATTAACATGAGGGTTGTTGTTAATAAGTAAGGTGTTGGTCTCACATTATTTATTCATCAAATACGGATAAATTGTTTTTTGCTGGAGAAAATATTCCCAAAGAAAATGGTTCAATTGCATGCCAACCAGTCCTCCATTTTGGGAAGAAATAAGAAAGATCTGACTTAATTGATATCATCACTCACCTGGCAGCGATGTATAACGTCTTGTTCATGATCATGATGAGCTGGATGTCCAGTTTATGACGCTGGGTGTTGTTTCTGCCAGGTTTGTGGCCTACAAACGCTGGATACTGCTTTGTGTCTGCAAGAACAGAGCAAAACTCTGGTAATTTTAAATTTGTCATTTTTGCAGTTTTTATAAAGTATCTAGTAGGTTTTAGTTCAAATGGCAATCCAAAACTGTTGTAGATTGAGCTCCTCCAATGTCAACCATAGCTAAAAATATGCTGCAACTGCACCATGCAATCTTTATATTGTTAGTGGCCATGGAAGAAACTGTTGGGTTTGAACAGTCCGAGGGAGGAGCAGGTGTATGTGAGGTTGGCTGGCAGCTCGCTTTGCCAAGAGGATTGGGTACAGCTTGGCCCAAAGGAACGTAGGACGGGCAGGACAGAGGGAGAAACATGGAAACAACCAAACAAAACAATGACTGTATCATGATTGCCTGCAACAGCGTTTAGACTATCACACACAGCATAAGGAGCCTGACAGAAAAATAGAGGATTATCCTTTGATGTGGGGTGGGCTCTATTTCAAATGCTGCTTTAAGTCCTTCATTTTCGTGTGTGGAGAGAGCCTATCCTCGGGCACCAAATTACACTCCATGCCTTCAAAATATAGTGCAAAAGCTGTGTGTGTGGGGGGGGGGGGGGGGTGCAAAGGAGAATGGAAAAGTGGAAGACAAAGAGGAGAGGGAATGAATTATGGGAGAGAGCAAGGAGGGACAGTTCACACAAAGTGGAAAGGGAAAAAAAGGAGAAAGTAATAAGAATGCACTTACAGTTGCCGTGTGAGATGCTAATGGGCTCACTGTCTTCGGGGAAGCCCGCCCCGGCTATTTGCAGTAGCATGAAGTAGAGTAACAAGGCCTCTGACCTCATGGTCGCACTGACACCGTGCTGCTGCTGCTGCTGCTGATGGTCCTCTGCTGCAGATTTACCTCAGCCTGTGCAAAAAGAGAAGAAAAGAGGTTGGCGACGGATGAAGGGAAAGATGTGAAAAAAAGACAAGGTTTGTCAAACAAATCTGCTTTTGCCTGACTGCCTCCATGATTGATTTCCCTTCCACATTTGCGCGCTCTTTGTGTGAGACAAAGAGTGAGGAGAGGAGGAAAAAGAAAGGAATTAGCCAAACTATTCATGTCCACCTGAATTTGCTGTTTGTGCATTTTGTATGGTCCATTGCGATCTGTCAGAGGTATAATTCCGCGTGCATTTTGATGACTCCAGCGAGCCATGTTAGAAGCGAAATGGAATTAATTGGATTAGGTTGGAAATATGCGTCATAGATCGATGTCAGGCAGTGATGAGCCTGGTTCTGTGTGTGTGTGTGTGTGTGTGTGTGTGTGTGTGTGTGTGTGTGTGTGTGTGTGTGTGTGTGTGTGTGTGTGTGTGTGTGTCTGTGTGTGTGTGTGTGTAAGACAGGGTCTTGGTGAAGTGGAGGAGCTCTTGGTGAAATTAGCCTGTTGTAAAGTATCAGCAGCATCTCAAACTGTGGCCAGGCAGTGTGGCAAGTACACAATTTGCCTCTTGTAGATCTCTTTCCAGGGCATCCATCTCCCATCCTACTCTTACAGCCTCATGACTGCCGCTGAGAGAACCAGTGCATCAGTGTTGGACACCAAGCTTAGATTTTCCTTCCTTTCCTCCTCATCCATCCATTTTCTTGTAGATGAGACGGTTGTAATTGTGTCGTCCACAGCACTTATCAGCTTTGCGGGTCACGTTGTGAGTCATGTTATTGGAGCCTGTCTCAGCTGACTATGGGTACGGGTCAGGGTACGCTCCAGACTCGTCATCATTGCATCACGGCCTTACCTCCTCATCTCATTTGTAATTAAACTCAGTTTCCACCTTGAATGTCAACTGTTGACTCTTAATTTTGACTCCAACAAGTATAATAACCTCTTTCCTATAAGTGCACCATTTATTGATTGTCTGCCTTTACAGTACCTGGAAAACACAATGTCCTCAAAGAGCTAATTTTCTAATGTGATGTATATGAGCCCACTTCAGCGTATTTTAAAGCAGATGCCCTAAATTGTGTTGATCTTTCATCTTCATTGCACAAACCACGGGAACAGAGATTCATTCACTGCAGTTTTTGGTAACAAATTACACCTATAAATCATCCAAGACAATTATTGCGCCTGTAATCTAATCAAGAGTAAAGCATTTCATTTGCATAGAGCACGTTCTTTTTTTCCCTTCAGCAGAAGCTGAAGGGGTGAGATGGTGCAGGGTAGATAGAGTGAGGGATGAGTCAGGGATGAAGAATTGAATAAAATAGTTGATTTCATTTGTTCTTTATCTCATGCATAGTTTCATTCACTATTGTATGTCCAAGGGGGGAGGAAGGAGGGAGTAACAGAGAGAGGGGAGGTTGCTTTCTCCTTTCCTGGTTCTATCCATTTCTCTTTCTCTCTCTCTCCCTCTCTCCATGCCCCTGTGAATCTTATTCAGGAGAGGAATGAAAACACCATTCAAAGGGAGAATCACTTTAACACTGAGGAGAATACCAATACTAAAGCCTGGAAACGACCTTGATCTCACTAGCTGCTCTTTCCCCCTCCCTACCTTCACTCTGCTTAGCCTCCTCCTCCCATCCATACACCACTTTTGTTCTACATTCTATATTCTATGAAGAAAAAAAACTCAAATGGTTTTCCTTTAACTGAACTGTACAGTTAGGGCTGACACTTATACGTGTAGTATTTTCCGTCTCTCTGTACAGCATGGGAAACCTCAGCACAGAAAAGAAAGCGCTTTTTTTTGTTGTTTATTTTTTCCTTTTTTTGCTGAACCTTGACCAGGAAGTCCTCCTCCTGTAATTGACTGATTGATGCAAAGGGAAGTGGTATGAGGTATAGAACTTTAGGCCTCAGGCCAGTGAATGACAGATGGAGGTAGTGCTGAGCAAGAAAATAAGATCTGAATTAGATTCAAATGAATATGAATAATTCTGTAGCGCCTATTTTTAGGTAAGACTTGATTATTTCTGGACTGAATGAGAAACTAGTTGTTCCCTGCTTATGACTGTTCACTGATGAAAAACTACTTCCTCTGTTCTTCATCTACATCAGTGGGATGTTATAAGATGCAACTAATGAGTATAACAGAGAGTTGCATGAATCATTTCGCAATCTGTTCTGTTATACACAAGATAAATCAAGCACAAAATGAGTTAAGTGAAACCTCAAAGCCCCCTAGTGTCCCTTTTTCTACCAGCCACCACATATGAGCAACAGGAGGGAGCAAACCACAGTTTGTATTTACCGAATTACGCTGTTTTTGTGAGCAAATCGTTTCCTTGTGTGTGTGTGTGTGTGTGTGTGTGTGTGTGTGTGTGTGTGTCTGTGTGTGTGTTCTATGCCTTTCATTTTCTACAACTCTGTGAATGCCAATTTAAAGACAAGCAATGACAGATAATACATTCTCAAGTTGACTTTGAGGAAATTAAAATATGATTAGTCAACTTTCGTGGAAAAAAAAAAGGGGGGGGGGGTCCAGAACCAGAAAAAAATGTCGTAAAAGATATACAGACAAAGTGATTGCATTATATGTGGAGGAGATGAAAATACATTTATTGCAGTTAGAACAGAGTGGATCTTCCTCTCTTGAGAAGACATAAAGACTGACTGTGGAGTTGTATGCCTCCTCCTCCTCAGGCTTTTAATAGATAAGAACATTTTGAGAACCTTAGCTGCTATTACCTCACACCTCCTGCGGATTCGCGGTGATAAGCTAGCTTGTTATGTGCGTGCATGTGCGTGTGTGTACGTGCATGTGTGTGTTTGTGTCTGCGGAAATGCAAAACACGGTAGAGTTAATCAAGCTGAGGCCACCGGCAGGCAATAAAAACAAAAGGACCTCCCAGAATCCCTCTACGTATGAATAGCTACACACACATGCACTCACATAAACATCCTTTATCATCGACATCTTGTCTAAGTAACAAATGGAACATTCACAAACAAACTTTAACCATATTGGCAACAAACAAATTCAATGCAAAGCCATTTTCTGTCGCCAGACTGAGCCAGCCGGTGGGGACGTCTGACACCGACTGCATTAGCTTCAACAATAAACATATTATCAGGCATAATGATGTTATTGCTGCTCCTGCATCAACATGTCCAATACGAGGGCTTGGAGCTTAAAAACACACAGGCTTATTAGGGAACAGGGAAATGTTAGCCATCATTTAGTTACACCTTTAACTTGTCCATCTGGTTAAGTACCAAACAAACATCAAACAGAGGTAGTTCGTTTTAGGAAGGTCCCAGTCTGGGCTGCTACCATAAAAAACATCATAAAAAACAGCATCAGTTGTTTCACCATGTCCAAAAAACCACACATGTTTACAGGCGAGTGGCTAAGCCCTCTAATGCCTTTGTCCGTCAGGACGGGAAGTCATGTGTTGTTACAGAGCTGTTAAGTCAGCGGAGGGAAGAGGTCGGGGAGGGTGGACGAGTGACAAAAAGTCAGGCGTGCACATGTGATTCAGCTGTTCTCTCTCAAGCTAAGCTGATTCTGCAACCAATGCATTCTAAGATAACTTCTATTTTTATATTTAATATAGACTAATGAGCCTTCTAGCCTTTAGAATGGTGAAATATGTACTTTGTTACATAATGTGCTATGTTTATAAGTGGCTTTACATCACAGTATAAGTCTTCAGACATGCCATGTGATTCGGATGTGAATCAGTGAAAATTATGCTATGAAAAAAATTTTTTTTTCTTTTGGCCTTGGTCAATTCTGGTGGGATTTTTCCTCATGAATGTTTTAAAGGTTCTCATAAATGCTGCCTGACAGCTTGGTAGCAAGTGCCGCCTGCTTTTGTTTATATTTGGCTGTCTGGGTAATGTCCACAGATTGCCGCTGAAGGGTTTGCAAATGACAGGAATGCCACAGAGAGGTGGTAGCTTTCTGGCCATGTGCTGTTGCTCGTCTTTGATTGTGGCCATTCACCACATTTAGAAGAGGTAGTGCTCTTTTTCTCTTCAATATTGTATTCTGTAATAGAAGATGAAATCAGAAAACATAGACAATGTGTGTACTAGTTCTGCTTTTGCCAAATTATAGCAAAACCTACCAGTCCCATCAAATCCACACTACTTCAGTAGAGTGTAGTTCTAAAGAACTCTCCTAAAAAAATCTGCCATAGACCATCAAGACTTTCTTTCTAAAAAGGCGATTTTCAAGTTTACTTTTCTGTAGTCATTCCTGTGTAATGTAGCCCCAAGAGGGCACAAGCCAGTGTCTTATTGTGCCAGTCTCAAGCCGGGATAAATACAGAGGGCTGTGTCAGGAAGGGCACAAGCTAGACTAGACTAGACTAGACTAGACTAGACTAGACTAGACTAGACTAGACTAGACTAGACTAGACTAGACTAGGGGCAGAAGTGAGCATTTTGGGAGTGACCAGGTTTCATGACAAAAAAGAGCACTACAGATGCAGTATTTGCTTTGAGGATGTTGATAGAGAAGTACAGAGAAGGCCAGGGGGAGCTGCATTGTGTTTTTGTAGATCTTGAGAAAGTTTATGACAGGGTGCCCAGAGAGAAACTGTGGTATTCTATGAGGAAGTCTGGAGTGGCAGAGAAATATGTTGTGCGGTTCATGACATGTATGAAGACTGTAAGACAGTGGTGAGGTGTGCTGGCAGGATGGAACGGATGGAGAAAAGTGTCAGGTGTGATGTGTGATAAGAGTTTCAGCTAAAATGAAAGGAAATGTGTACAAAACTGTGGTGAGAGCAGCGATGTTGTTTGGTCTAGAGACAGTGGTTCTTTACCTGCAAATAAAGAAAGTGGTCGGACGAATATGTGCAACGTGAATTTACATGTACTGTATAACAGAACGTGATGGGAGTCAGCATTCTGCATGATTTGCAATGTCAAGTTGAGCAACTCTAGGCTCGCTCTGGCAAAAATAAAGGAACACTTCCTTAAGCTGCATGGAAAACAAAAGAAACAGACTTTGCTGTGAAAATTACATAAGAGAAGCACTTGCCAAGGTGAAGCCACACATATCTGAATTGGTCTCTCAATAATAACAGTCACACTGATTTGCAGGTAGGTCATTTCATGTGAGTCCATGCACTGTCTTGGTTTTGTTCTTTGAAAAAGGTGACATTGATGCACAACTCATTAAATACAATGGTAAAACATATACACTAGGGTTTGGTACCTCCAACAAGGTTAAGAACCACTGGTCTAGAGACAGTGTCACTGAGGAAAAGACAGGAGACAGAGCTGGAGGTAGCAGAGATGAAGATGCTGAGGTTCTCTTTGGGAGTGACTTGGATGGATAGGATCTGAAATGAGTACATCAGAGGGACAGCACATGTCAGAGGTTTTGGAGATAAAGTCAGAGAGGCCAGACTGAGATGGTTTGGACATGTCCAGAGGAGAGATAGTGAATATATTGGTAGAAGGATGCTGAGTTTTGAACTGCCAGGCAAGAGGCCTAGAGGAAGACCAAAGAGGAGGTTTATGGATGTAGTGAAAGAGGACATGAAGGTAGTTGGTGTGAGAGAAGAGGATGTAGAAGACAGGGTTAAATGGAGGCAACTGATTCGCTGTTGCGACCCCTGATGGGAAAATCCGAAAAGAGAAGAACAGTCATTCCTGTGTAAATGTTTAAGTAATTTGCAGAGTGTTTGGGCAACAAATTTAATTCAAACGTGATGTCTCTATGGAGTATTAATACAGTGCGCCCTCGTTACTTGCGGTTAATGCGTTCCAGGAACCACACGCGAACAACAAATTAGGAGATCTAGCCATGAACTATTTATCTCATTATTTACAGTAATTTAAATGTTCATGAACCCTCCCCATACTGATATTAAACCACCTTATATCTGTATTATCTTTTCCCACAGTCTTATCGACTGTATAAATCACTTTTGTGTCTCTCATTGAAGTGCGTTGCGTTCCGAGACTCACTGAATGTAGTGCACTTCCGGATGCCGTTACCCAATAGAATGTACATATGGTATGACGTGACTGGTCTACCAAAAATCAGCTATGAGGTGTAGTCTCGAATGTTGATGCGAGAATGCGCGAGGGCGCACTGCACTTTGGAGATAAACCATCATTTCAAATATCTACAAAATAAAAAAATAAAGGACGTCTGACAAATGAGAGGTGAACATTTTGCTTTTCATGATTGTTAAAAACCAAATAAATGCCAAAGTGATTTCAGAGGTAGATAAATGACAGCAGGGGAATTCCAGCAGCTTCAGAGGTGTCTGCTGGGTGACAAACTTGCAGTGTTACAAAGCAGAAACAGACGTCGCATGTGTGTGTGAACACAACACCCCCAACACCAGACAACACTAAAACTGAACACTTTTATGGCTCAGACATATAAACGCTGCTTCGCCCGACATGGTTTCAGACTAGCGTCCGTGCTAACACCTTCACAGGCAGGATGTATAGGAAATGGCATGGGAAATAGCATATGTTGATCTGCTGTACGAGGATATCAAATGGAATGCATCCAACCACTCAAGGCTCCTGCGGCTGGGTTATGCTAAGGCAGGTGTTTACATTTGTCAACCCTGGCTTGATAAATCAGAGAGAAAAGACAGGAGGAGCTGCCTAAACTCTGGAGGCCATGATAAGAGGATGGGATGGAGAGGAAGGCTGGAGGGAGAACAAGAGTCAAACTAGCATCCAAAGTAATCACACAAATACAGACACTCACTTCCTAAAACGGTGCTATCACAAAGCAGGCTGCCGTTTTCCTAGTCCTCTCCTATGTTCCATCCATTAAAAGTCACTTTTCAATGAATATCTGTACGGAGGTAATCCATCATGGTTTGATTATTAAAAGACAAAGCAGTGGATGTGAATGAGGCACCCTGTCTCTGTTGGTCCTTTATTGAGACAGAACCCCAAATGCAAGAACGTCTCTCTCTCTCTAAAGAGGTGACGGATTGATTCTGGAAGTGGGCCAAAGATGACTTAAAAAGACGAGAGAGAGAGGAGAGAGGGACTGAGAGACATCAGCTCGATGAGAGAATCGCGGCAAAGCAGCGATCTGGAACACCAGTACCGAACAAAGACATTCAGTGACTGGTGATAAGCTACAATCTCTTTCAAGCCTCTGTGATCTAACAGTCATCGGGTTTGTTATTCTTAATCACAAAAACAATTAGATGCTACCATCTAATGAATATCTTTGTTATGGCTTAAAAGACCGTCTTTTTTACAACTTTTTAAAAAAGGTAAATAAACAAATGGAAGAAATTGGCAGCATTAGGTTTCTTACAGTGATCTAGAGTTACCTGACATTAACCCTGCCACCCATAAGAATCAACTTAGGAGAAGACACAAAGAAATAACTAGTTTAAATTGAGTACACTGTCCTTAAAAGTTAACTTGCAGTGGCTCGGATGAGCTCCCAAAGTTAAACTTATAACTAAGATGCTCAACACAAATAACAAGAGGAGTTTATACCTGCAGAATAGATTATAACCTGAACCATCTCATCGTTCTGTTGCTACAACTCAAAGATGGCAATCGTCAGCCCATCGGAAGATTTTGTATATTGTTCAAAACTATATAATCTCAAAAACGCTGGGCTAAATTACCATGAAATACTGTTACCACAGCACATGATGCCTGCTGATGTTGCTTAACCACTGATTTATCCTACAACTTCAAAATAAGGGTGAAGCTGCTTAATATATTGCTCTGTATTTGGTTGTGACATTCCCTTGGGATCCTTGTAATCCCCTCTCTTTTTTCCTTTTTTTTAATGTCGCACCATTGGTGGTTTGAAATGATTTATGACCGGATGCCTGCCATTTCCATCACCTTCAACGGCCGTTTTGCTGGCACTCACCAGCAAATGTATTTTTGAGAATCCTAGCATGGTAGCGTTGCTAGATTGGCCTTTGTTAGTCAGGCCAACATTTATCCTCTACAGTCACTCTCAAACACTGAAGATTGAATGAAAATACTTGTCCCTTTCTCCAATCCTGTCATCCTCTTTTGACTTTGCTTCATCTCCTCAAGAATGGTGGTACAGAAGAAAAAGGCCTGGTGTGAACAGCTGCTTTGCTTTGTCTGGAAAAACCATTTCTGAATCAGAACAAGCTCCCATTCGATGACACACATTCAATCACAAAGTCGCATCAAACACAAAACTGCCGCTTAAGCGACTGACCCCAAAAGGGGAACAAGGTTACACATTTAAATATCAAAACCTTTCACAGGCCTGTCAATCATGGCTCGCAACGATGCAAGTGGGGCAACTTAATCAATCAAGGAGCAGCTGTTGGAAACTGCGGGCAAAGCAGAGAAAATTGCCACTGATAACAACATGCATGGTAGCACACATCTCTCTTTTGATCCAGTTATCTCTGGATTGGTGTGATGCTGGATCGCCTTTTTGATTGTTGAACGTCATCCTGTTTATCAGTCATTTTTCATACACCTTGTGACGTAACATTCACTTCATTAAGCAGCTGGTCATTCTAATTAAAGATGATCCATCTAAAGCTGACTTTGACCCAAACCAAAAGAGCAGAAGCAGAAGTAGGATACAAACTGAGCTTCAGTGTTTCTCCTGAGGTGCAACAAAAAGGAAATACTAGCAAAAAATGTCAGAATGTCACCGAGCTAAATGCCATATTAACTCCATAGAGAGAGAGACGCTGGAATGACTGAAGCCCAGCACCCTGCGGAGTAGCGATGGGGGTGTTGAATCTGTCACATGGCATAATGCGCTCTTTACTTGGAAGCTAACACTACGAAGGCTGACTGTGGGGTGCCTTGAGGCAACGCTGCACTATACCATGCCTATGCTTAGTCATGATGCAGACCTGGGACCAGCCCGCAATTTTGGTGAGTCAAGTAATGCTTTAAAGTATGGTGCCTAGGGTTGAAAACATATGTTAAAAATGTGTGCTGAAGACAGGAGGAACTAAATGGAGGGGGCAGATAAGACTTTGAGAGCTGGATAAGCGCATCCTCCTCAGGCCTTGTTCTTGGTAAACATCAGTTGAGTCATAAGGATGGAGAAGCGTAACAGAGAAATCCATTTCTAAGGTGTTCAGCAATTCCAAATCTAAAATGCATAAGCTCTAACATTATTTTTGACGTAATTTGTAGGAGAGGATGCTCAGGGGAGTGGGTGGGGGTTGGTTGGGAGGCAAGAGCTTGATAGACTTGCAATAATTCATGCAAAAGTTCTTTGAGTCATAGCAGATTTGGACAACTATGAGAAAAAGAAGCTGAGATTCTGATACTTTTCCCACAAAAAAAGGATGGAGAATCAATAAAACAATAGCTGTCTAGCCCAGGAGCGGGGTAGTTACTAACCCTTTTTTCTAGACAGACAGAGACTGTTAATGAGAAAAGTCTCAAAGTCAATATCCAACCATGGCTTGCTAAGCAGCTCTAACAGTCTCAAGGAGATTTGCAAGAAAAAAATAGAAATTATATCCTTGTTGGACCTTCACTAAGTAGATATAAAGTTAACGTTGACCAACACTGCATATATGTAAAGACATATGAATCAGTGTCTGCAACCACCGTGATTGCTATTCTTGGATAGAGACGGCAGCATTTAAAAATAGCACCTGTGTTTAACCTTGAACTGAGCCTCAACTCTGAGGCAGAAATGTCAAGACATTGCATTTGGAATAACAGTCGTAATTCCAACTAGAATTTACTTTGCAAGACTACACATATGTATACAGACTGAATGTTGTGTATGTGCTGTAAGACTCAACATATGCAGCTGTTTTTCTCTCTCTCTCCTTGCGATTGAGTTGGAAAAGCAGCCACAGGATTCAAGCAGGTGGCTGGCAGGAACAAAGTGTGAATTCTTTTTTTTTTCTTTTTTTTTACTGTTATATCCATCTGGTATAGATTTCACATCTCACAACCCTCCTGCTTCTTCAAAGTAGGTGTGCTTCAGAGATTTGAATGGTGTGATGCAATTGCTATCTGTGCCTCATTGTGTGCCTGATCTGAGCTGCTGTCCAGCAACCCTTGCAGCACATTGACCTGTGGTACTTTTTAAGGACCTGTTAGTTCACATATTCCTGTCCAATGCCAAAATGCAGATAGGAGACTTCATCATATACATGCCATTGGTTATATGTCTTTTCAGAAAGAAGTGAAGGCCGTATAAGAAGTGTGCTATCATATAAATAATGCTGCACATGATGCCATATGCATGTGTTTAGTCACAGGCTCTAAATGTAGTATGATTTCATTTTCTTTTAACATCACATAAAATGATTCCAGCCCTGTTAATGTCATTTCTCTTATTAAGCTCCCAGTTTGTTGGATGCAGGTTCCATTATGCTGTGATTGAGTCTGTGTCCTTGCTGATAACAGGCTCGCTAGCCTTCCGTTCCACAGCAACGAGCCTATCAGATCTAACAGAGCATGATACTAATCTCTATTAAGGTAATATGCTGGCCACAGGTCTGAGGAAAGGATAGGAGCATCACCAGCATATCTGTCTCTCTCTCAATATCTGCCTCTGTTTCATATTTACTCAGCACAAACCACATTGTTAAGTCATTCTTTATACATTACATTCAGTCATTTTTCCCTTCATCTCTTCACTGCCTTCATTGCAACCAAATTCATGTATCTTCAAAATGGAATAAAAGCTCACCCCACAGCCCCTATTTCCTTCCATTTTCCTTTATGACAGGAAACATATTTATAATGAAGAACGAAATAAACTAAACACAATTACTTTCTGTGTTAGCCTGTGATATTGCAATACTGATAACAAAGTATCTTGTTTTCTGTTAGTGTAGAATATCCAATAGCATTATGAATCATCTCCGATAAACCAGGACATTAAATCTAGCTTCGGCACAGGGCCACTGCTGCTGAGTGACAACATATTGTGCTACAGGAGCTGCTGTACTTCCAGTATTGCAGAATGGATATCTCTGAATGCTTTTATCTCAGCAGACCATATTGTAGGAGCGATGCAGTTAACACTCAGCTCTAAACTAATGAACAAGATGACAATTTTCCGGCAGGCAGATCAGTGAGATGCTTCGCATGTATGCAAATACAAAATATATGAAAAGAAAAAGTTTAAAGCGCAGCTATTGGAAATAAATTATGTCAGTCTGCAGGAGATTGGCACTGTCATTACTATTATCATTATGTTTCAACACAAGGTAACACTGTGCAGTGATGTGTTTTGGTCATATGCTTGTATTTTGGTCTAAGTGCCAATAAAATTAAACTGCGAGAGGAAAGATGTAGAGACATGAAAGGAATTCAAAAACACAAGGAAGCAGATGTTGGAGATGTTGAAAACATCTCACATGAGATAAAATATGAGAGGTGATGGAAGAATGCATGTAATCCATCAGAAAATCAATGTCATTAAACCTGATCAGAGTCAAAGCTATCAGTAAATTCGACCACTTAATCTGTCGCACAATCTATGAACTGTCAGGAGTAGCTGTCAAATGTCCACACAAATGTCTTGGGGTTATGTGACATTTTAAAGATAAAGTTAACTTGTAGAGAAAACAGCATTTAATTTATTGTTTTTTAATGAATACATTTGAAAGGCAACAACTCCATTTCTGTAGGAAAAAAAACATTTTGACTCTGAAAAAGCTGCCACCTAAACAAAACTATTTAAAATAAAACACAGAACTATGAAGAACAAATAATATCCATCAGCAAACCAATCATTTTAAGATTAATGGCCAGTCTGGATTGTTGAACTCAATATATGTCTAACATTGCTCTGCATATCAAAGTCAAAGTCAGCTTTATTGTGAAATGTACCATATATGCAGCACAGATGAAATTGCAGTCCTCTCTGACCCACGGTAAGGGCATATAGAACTTTCTCATATGAACCCAAGTTGAAAATAGACCGTGATGTTTTTAAATGTAACACATGACAGAACTGACAGCATTTGCATGAGTGGCACTAACGCATGGGTTGTTAGGCACTGAATGGTTTATGTAATGAGCGGTGTGAATACCAGTGTCACAAGAGAGGTGCATTCTTTATAATGAGGCCACAAAATCAATACAGAGAAGCTACAATAGAAAAGGCAGCCCTGGGGTAAGAATGAATCTAGTTAAATATGTTATGTGAGCAGTATAGGGAAAAGAAATACAACACTCCGTGTTCGCTCTGTTGTTGCTTACTGTAAGTGATGTAATAGTAATGCAAGTGCCAATGGCACTTTAAACGCTCTGCTGGTTGGGAATCATGAGAGAAACACATGATAATTGCAAATGTAACAATGTGTGGCAATTTTAAGCATCTGCTGTTTTATTATGAGTTTTCTCAGAGTATTGAAGAATAGCTAAAAAAAAAAGTGTTTCATCAAAGAGAATAAAAATAAGAATTAAAAAGGTAAAACGTGTATTACAGTATGTACTGACCTTACATTTGTGAAGCAGCTCTTCAAACTGAGACTCACGTCATTGTGTCTCATATGTATGGTAATTATGCTCTAATTACAGAGTACAGTTTCAAGAACACTGGTTTTACCTCAAAGACTTCAAAATCACATAGTAACCGGTGGCAAGCAGATGGAAATTACATCCAGATAATTTCCTGTCAGTGTTTTAAATGTTCAAATACCCGGAACCTTATCGACATCTGCACTGGAATTTATTTAAAGTGACTTCAACATGCTACAAAAATCTTTCTGAGCATCGCTTTCTGTCAGGCCTGAGGTTCCACAGCCTACATACTGAACCTTATGTTCACCTTATGCTTTCCATCAACAATTTTAGAACAATGTAGACGACAGTTCTCCAATTGTAATTTTACCTGCTGCATTGCAAGGTCTTTTTGATCACTAACTTCTTCAATCAGTTTTGTCATGCAATTCTTCTAATGGAAATGTTGCATTAATTCAGTGGATGGCAATTCATCATGGCTGTACATTTCCCATGTGGGTCTTACAGCTGAGTTGAGCCACGTTGGATCAGCCCAGGCCAGAGATAACTTTAAAAAAAAAGACAACAAAGGAAATTGCTCCTTGGTATAGTACGCCCTCGTTCCTCGCTGTTAATGCATTCCAGGAATCACACGCGATTAATGAATTTCGAGATAGAGCGATGAACTGTTTATCTTTTTATGGTAATTTAAATGTTTATGAACCCTCCCTATACTGATATTCAACCACTTTCTATCTGTATTACCTTTTCCCACACTCTTACCGACTGTTTTGGCCAATAAAATGCACGTACGGCATCACATGACTACCTTCCAAAAATCAGCAATGAGGTGAAGTTGTGAGCGTTGATACGTGAATGTGCGAGGGCACTCTGTACTTGCTTTCTTTGGGCTGAAGAAAACTAAATAATGCCTTCCTGTCATACTTTTTTGGAAAATTTTAATTAAATATTTGAAAGCTAGATAAATAACTATAAATTTTTACAGTAAGCATGGATATAAAATCTGTCATTTGGCGAAAATTGTACTGATCAACGCTGACACAAATGTAAGAATTTCAGGCAAGAGCAGTGAAATAACTAATGACAGGTAGACATTATCATACGTTCATAGTAATGCAATGAGCTTATGGATGTAGTGAAAGAGTGAATGAAGGTAGTTGTTGTGAGAGAAGAGGATGCAGAAGACACGGTTAGATGGAGGCAATTGATTCGCTGTGGCGACCCCTGAAGGGAAAAGCCGAAAAGAAAAGAAGAAGATAGTAATGCAATAAGCTAAGTAGATGGAGAAAACATCCAGAGTACAAATGAGCCAGGAGCCATCACAAAATCTGTTTTATAGTTTACAGCGGGACTTTTCCTTATTGCTGACAGCTTGAAATATGGATGTTGAAGTGTGCAATTATTCTTTCTTATTTAGTTTTCTGTTTTGCACCATAACTGACTAAATGTTTTTCTTTAACACCTTTAACAGCCTTCCATTCCCACTTACTGTCAGTTTGTTTTTTTTTACTTCCTGTTATTTCAGCTTTGACAGACAGGTCTTTCTTAGACGATACCACACACACATGTGGATTCTGCTGAAAACATCAAACAATTCCACTGACTTTCATCTCTAACCTTGCAACCTCTAACCTCATCCGTTCCCCCACACGAGCAAAATGTTAGATCTGCATTTACAACTTCCTTTCATCATGTGGATAGAGGACGAAATAAAAGCAAAGAGAGTTAGGCTTGAGGTTGCAGGAGTCTCGGCTTCAACTGAGTTTGAGTGATAAGGAAGGATGGAGAGAAGGGGCGTTTCAAAGATGTTGGACGTGTGGTTATGTGCTTGTCCTTGCAGGTGTTGTGTTACAGTCAGTCGGTCAGAGGGTGGGCGTGTGACTACCTGCAGCTTCCAGGCTTTTCACAGCGGAAACACAGAGGGGAAACCGGAGCTTGTCAAGCCTACTCACTGTGAATTTCTGCTAATGCCAAGATTACTGCTTCCTTTCAATCAAAGCTGAGAAAAGAAAAAAAAAACTAGCTGTATTTCTCTCTGTGTAAACCTCTTTGTCTGTCTGCTGCTCTGTCTGCCTGACTGACTGCCTGCCTACCAGACAGCAACCCTTCAACCAGGTATAAAGCAGTTTAAACCACACTCCCTTAATTATACGTTCTCACAGTTCATGAGAAGATCTGAAGAGGGACTTTAAAGATGAGTAGGAAATGGTTACTGAAGTGTGCTCAAGGAGGGGTGGCTTGAAAAAAAGTCTCCTTTCTTGGTAAGTACACACACAACAGACCTGCTTATTCAGTAGATGAGGAGTGATCACGTCAGTCCACTTTTCAGTTTGATCCATCACGTGGATGGAGGGCCCATGGCTACTCTCTGTCAAACCTAAATTACTTTTAATAGATTTCATTTAGCAGTAAATGTTGTAATAATTGATTATTTCACTTGTTTTTCTGGAATATGTCTGGTCAGTGGGGCTGATTGCCATGGCAATGCTATCTCTAGCAATAATGATTACAGCATGAGTTTGCAAAGCGACCTGTTGATATTGAGCAGGTTAATTTAATAGGCTAGTATTTGTGAATTTGTTCAACACAGAAAGACTACTGTTGGAAGTAATGTTTTCAGCCATGATTTTGAAATGAAAATGGCACCCAGGAAAAACAAGAGTATCATCAGCATTATTTCCATTTATCTTGAGGAAAAATTGATGATAAATCAATCAATCCCATAGTTGATCTAACTTTTCATGCAAACAACAAAAATCCATCTCGTGGTGAAATTATTTAAAAGGTATTTAAATCTATCGTTTCTGTACAATAGTTGAAAATGAATGTAATAACTGTTGAGATAGTTCAAGATATAAAATAGAAAGATTTGACTACCAGATCCATTCTATTAGCATGTCAGCAAAATACAATCAACTCCAGTTTTACCAGAACAAACATGTTAATATCAAGCCCTTAGCAACTGTAAACTTGATCAAAAAAGTGAGACTTAAAGGAGAAGAAGAATTTTCAGTCCTGTTCTGATAGCCTGGGACTTGAAAAGACAGTAACCCTAACCCTAACCCATGAGGGATCCCCAACGTGATCCGAATCTTAAAATGTCTTTCTAGCTCTGGAAGTGAACCCTGTAGAGATACACACACACACACACACACACACACACACACACACACACACACACACACACACACACACACACACACACACACACACACACACACACACACACACACACGTAAATGTTTGCACAGATATGAAGTCATGCAACAGATCACCAAGGAAATGGAAATAGGGTTTTCTGGCTGTGGGTTCGTGTATATCAGTGCAGTCAGAGATAAAATGTAGAAAATGCCACTGCTCTTCTAACCTTTGTGCAGTGTGTGTGTGTGTGTGTGTGTGTGTGTGTGTGTGTGTGTGTGTGTGTGTGTGTGTGTGTGTGTGTGTGTGTGTGTGTGTGTGTGTGTGTGTGTGTGTGTGCATGCGCTCTAACTAACCATCTCATTTCCCCATAGGAGGACTTACAATGGCTGTGACTACATCCTCTGGCACACTCACATTAACATTTCATCCTGATTGTTTCTGTCAAAGTAATTCATCATCATTGACCGAAAGACTATGGTTGGAGCCTCCCCCGACTTTAATTCCCTCTAGCTCCTTTCTCCACGCCTATGTCAGCCCTCCTCTCTGCTTTTCCTTCTCCTCCTTCTTCTCCGTATTTCTCTATCGCTCTCATGTCCATCTGGCTCTTCAGATAAACTCGGGTCTGGCTCTCCTCATCTCTAAAGATGAGCATAATCAAAGTTTACTGCATTCAATTGGCTGTTTAAGTCTGTGACCCTCAAGCAGAGCATAATCCATATGTCTTTCATTTTTCCTTGTTTCATTTTTTGCCTTCCTTGTTTCATCCCACTTAACATGCCAGGTTTCAAATTGATAAATAGATTACATCCAGGCAAAAATGTGATTAATGAAGCTGTCTGAATAATGTAAATCAATTTAATGGAAATAAGGATGTAAAAATGAAGGAACAGGAGATACAAAGATGCAGGAGCAGACAGACTGGAAGAGGAGTGTTGTAAGGGTTCAAAAAGCCAAAAAGCACCAACAGCAAGTAGGCTTCAGCTGATGTCCTACTGGCCATGGAGGAAAGGGAGTGAGAACAGGCAGTTGTCCTCCCTTTGTCTTTCTTCTTCTTTCCCTCATTCTGTCTTCTTCTGATGGGTCCCTTGAGGAACCCACACCAACCTCCCTTCCATCACCCCTCCAGTCCTGTTTTCATTCGTCCACATATGATCCCATACAAACCATTACCATCAGCACCTCCACTGCCATCTTTAATCCAAGGACAGGGCTAGTAGCACCAGCCACATGCACACGCTCTTTCACGAGCACACAATCACCAAGAAAGCCTCCAGAAAGACAGCACTTTACAGTCTGCTAGCTGCAACAATGAAATCTGTGCTTTACTGACAGAGTTCAGGGCCCCTTGAGATATAAGAGGATCAAGTTGCTCAGCCGGTAACTTAAACCATTTAACTGTTTGTGCATTTAATTCCAACAACATGGAATATCTAGTCTGAAAACAATCCAAAGGAACTATCTTGTCAGACAATGCTAAGGCTTAATACCCTGATCAGGCTAGCTTAACGGAAATAGTCCGACAGAATTTAGAAGACGACTTATGCAAAGAGGACTAAGGAAAAAGCAATCATTAAGTCGAAATATTGTGTCTTTTGTACTATGTGAAGTTTTGTTAATGGTGCTTTCAAATCTTAGAGCAGTGTGTAAACCTAAATGCAAACTCTGTCTTTATGTAACTTGCTAATACGCTGAAGTGCTGCAACTAGGACCCTACACAGCATCTCACTATTTAAGGAGGATATGCGGATTACTATCTTTACCTTAAATCTCTGTGGTAACTAAGACTCTAAATGAAGGATAATGCCACAATAAGATACTTGGCATTACAATGACTTTTAAAGCTGTCAAGCACAATTAATTAAACATCTATTTGCCTAAACGACAAGACATCTAACCGCTTGTTCAGCCTGTTTCTATTTGGATAACCACAGTGGACAAGCAGAGATATACTGTATATCTAATGGAGTACATTCCTAGTCTGTTAGTCAATGTTTTTGTTTTGATTAATCACCCAAATATCTTTCCGGTTGTTGATTTTACTGGTTGATTTAACTGATCAGTCATACGTTTCTGTGACTTGTCTTCTCAAATACTAATTCATAAATGTCACACTGCTGTACTCACGTCCGTGAGAATAGCTGGATCCATGGATTCATACAATTTTATTATTTACAGTATTGAGTTGCAATCATACAATATAATCTTCTGTTCATTAATTTCTAATATCAAGACATAGCAGCGTGTTTTGTTAATATAAGTAACCTTTCCAGTTATTGTGATCCAGCCTTGTCTTCAAAAGTAATCTAAAATGCAGAGGCATCACAACAGAAAACCTTAAGCAATAACAGTAATAGGAATTTATTATCACGTGAATCTAATCAATTTTATCTTTCTCGATTTGGAATGTTAATTAGCAGTCACTTCAGTTTAGCAGTTTGAACAGCAACTAATTCTGTGAAACATTCCAGAAAACTTAATTTTTCATTTTAATTCTTCTACAAAAGTAATCCATCTGTGAAATGATGCAGTACGGATTCCTTTGCTTTTGACATTGTCATATAATGAATTAAAATCATGCACTGACAGGTTGGGAATAGATTTATATCAATGGTTTTGAGGCGGATTTGCAAAAAAAGTTAGGTAGATTTGATGGGGAAGCCTGACTATAAGATATGCATGTCTAAATTGGACAGAAATGTTGCAGTAATTCAAAGCTTGTTATTCATGGCCAAATGTTCCATATAATAGAGACCAGGGAGAATGTGCTGTGGCTATTCTCCAACTTGAAATGAAAGATTTTTGCCTTGGGAGTAGAGTGACTGAATTTTTATGTCAAATTGAGTGTAAGTAGAGTTCTGTCAAAACAGTCTAGGACACACTGTTATGCATTTATCTCAGGCAGAAGCACGCAGACATGTGGTTCACCCTTTGACACCGCGCATACGTCTGTCAAAAGACTGGAGACAGCAACTGAAGTGCAGTCAAAACTATCTTTGTAACGTAAAACGGCCCTTCAGCATTGCTTGACTGTTCCCTCCCTGGTGTCTGTTGTTTGGTTGATGATGGTGGACAAGACAACAACGACGCCCAACAGCAAGTAATCCCCTCGTGCCATGAAAGCAGAGCTCTCCACGAGGATATAAAGCTGGAGGAGGGTTGGTGCTGGAGATCAAAGACAAAGGCTGTCATAGAAATAGAGCAGAGCTTCAGATTAAAATGATGTGGAAAGAATAAATTTTACTAACTTCACGCTTGGAAGACATCATAAAAAAGCAGTGTTGTAACAGTACAAACAAACACGTGTATATATACTGTATATATACATATATACAGTGTGCCCTCGTTACTCGCGGTTCATGCGTTCCAGGAACCACACAAGATTAACAAATTCTGAGATAGAGCGACAAAGTATTTATCTTCATATTTACGGTGATTTAAACGTTATGAACCCTCCCCATACTGATATTAAACCACCTTCTATCTGTATTACCTTTTCCCACACTCTTATCAACTCTTTAAAGCACTTTTGTGTCTCACAGAAGTCCGAGATTCATGGAACTTCGCACAGTTCCGGATGCTGTCACCCAATAGAATGCGCGTACTGTATCAAGTGACTGCCTACCACAAATCTGCAATGAGGTGAAGTTGCGAGCGTGACTGTGTATACATATACATTATATATATATATATATATATATATATAAACACACAGTATATATATACTGTGTGTATATATACATATACTGTATATATATACTGTGTATATATATATATATATATATATATGTATATATGTATATATATATATCAGCTCATCTACTTCATTGTCCTCTGTAAATATACAAGCAACATCTTTAAAACAACATGGGTTCAACAAAGGACTGGGAAAGAACACTCAACAAGTTGAGTGGCAAGGGCTCAGACAGGAAAGCCTCAAAAAGTTGAGTTGACTCATTCACGAGAGAAGACGGGACAAGAATAATCATTTTGGGAAATACATGGTTTCATAAAAGATGTTACACTACGCTGATGGAATGCTTGGTGAAGCTGTTGTTGGCGTACACAGTTTGTTTGCAAATGGCTGCTTTTTTTTTTTATTAATGTTTTGCACAGTGCTGCAACTTAAGTGAAACTGGCGTTGCAATTTGCAATAGCAAATTCGTTAATATCACAAGAAAGACATTTTAATTCATTTTTTTGCCGAATTACAAAATGTTGATTCTGAAACATTAGCAAAATGTTCACTGACAGCGTGTTTTATTTGCTTTCCTCATGAGTGAATCCCTTCTGCATAAACTACTTTACCTGACTTCCTCAGAATGACTTGTGAGCAATTCAGAGGAAAACAAAACTTGCCAGGGAACATAATCCAAGCAGCAATTATGTTACTGCACAAAATATAATTGGAAAAACAATTTGGAAGCGTATAAATTTTATTTCAGTCCAAAATGCTGAAAGGGGGCCAATTGAGGACATCTAAATGGTCATTACAGTGTATTTACATGAGACTCATGAGAAAATGTAAGGCCACATCTTCAGAATGTATACTATGCATCACATTCACAAAATGTAATGTCAAATGCACCATTCATTTCTTTGACTCCAATAATACCGAAGTCTCTCATGGCAGTAAAACATCAACCAGAGCCTAAATTCAGCCAATGAAAAATGAAATGAAACTCACCCCTCTGTTACTAGTAATTAATACCAACATACTACTTAAATTCTATGGATACGAGAGAACATTTTGAAATTGAAACGAGAACGAATGCAGTCGCAGACTGCAACACCCCATCACACCCCCGAATTAAAAATTCTACCCTTGACCTACTTGCATAGGTCAAAGATCAAAGCTCTAACCTACTGTCATGATCCAAACACTAGCTTTGATCTA
The DNA here is from genome assembly GCF_040054535.1 of Antennarius striatus. Taxonomy (NCBI): domain Eukaryota; kingdom Metazoa; phylum Chordata; class Actinopteri; order Lophiiformes; family Antennariidae; genus Antennarius; species Antennarius striatus. Next base: position 16,889,546 of record NC_090778.1, read on the forward strand.
TGGTCTTACACTGGCATCCCTCGTCTTTCTATCCTATCCGGTTCCTGAGTGTACAAAAGTTTAAATTTGACTTTGACCTAGTTTCCTCAAGGTCAAGGTCATCATCTCATTTTCATCCCCTTTGCCGCCCAAGTAATGTGCTTTTTGTTTCATCTTTCTATCTGCAACAGGTGTGAAGAAATTTGGTGGACATACGAACAGACGGATGGACGGACAGACGAATGGACAAACGGACAAACACACGAACACTGACAATTACAATACATCACCACTTTGAAGCGGGATGTTATTACATCAGATGAATCATCATACTTCAATAAAACTGTAGTGGTTTTTTTGGTTGCCTTTCATATAAATGTAACAAAGACTCATGAATCAAGTCTTTACCTGATTACGATCATGGCCCTCACAGATTTCGTATATCTACTGGCGTTCTCAGCATACTTTACACATCA
>NC_090778.1:16895000-17085000 GCF_040054535.1 Antennarius striatus
CTCCTGCCTCACTCTCTTTCTCTCTCTGCTCATGCAACAGCTTCATTGTCCTTGGGTCGAGGTGAACAGTGTCAGCCCACATGGGGCCCCAGTGCAGACCCAGCTGAGAAGGCACTGAGCACCGGAGAACACCCATAACTCAATGTTTCAACTGGGCTGCTTGATAAAGGGACGCCTCACACATGGCTGACTATGTGGGTCAGCCTTGGATCATTTGTGGAGGAGGAGGCCAGCAAGTGGCACCAGAATCCCCCACTGGGAGTGTGTATGTGTCTGTGCCTGTCTGTGTGTGCCATGTCTCCCTGGAACCCAGTGGTGAGGGCCCCCTCCAGTTCATTCTCGCTAACTATTCTATGGGAAACCTGTTCCTCTCTCTGTCCACGCTAATGCTCTTCTCTACCCCCATCTTCTACGCCACCACGACTCGATGTCTTTGTGAGTGCAGGGGACAAAACAGGAGGCTCTTTGGGGCCACCAATTAGTCCTCCCCCATGGGGTGACATGGCCGATGAATAGAGGGACCCCCAAACCGTCCACGCATATAATCTCAGTCTTCCTTTAGAGCCTGCACTGTCATAGCCACACAGATTCACCCCTTGTTTTCAGAGAGGTCTCTGATTTAAAGCCACAGCCTGTTGGGCTAAAAAAATTTAACTTCCGAATGCCATTGAGTGACTTTGTCAGAGGAATAAGATGGGGCTTGTTCTTCTGGCTGTGTTCATTTTGGAAGGCATGCGAGGAGGGGGAATTTTTCCCATCAATCATCAAGTGACATAAACAACAATAGAAACTTGGAATCCATTACCAAAACAAACAAAGACATAGCAGGAGAGTCTGCAGCAGGAACCTCAGACGGAGAGAAGGCTATGTAAACTAAAGTGGTGACTGAGTAGGTGCAGGGGGAACTATGGAATCACTGACCCCGATTGCCGCTGAACCAAAACACATGTCAAAGTGATGAGATGTCTCAATAGTTGCTCAACAACTTTAGTTACCCCTCCTCAGCCGTGCATCGGCACTATATAAAATATTGCAACATGAAAAAAAAAAATGCTTGCTGACAGATGTGATGATATTCAATACCGCCATTTATAGAAATGTTTTTACATTGCAACTCGGACACAAAATGGTTTTATCCGAAGAATTTAGCATTTAGCCTTTTAAATATTCCTACATCCTTTAAGACTGTTCGTCTTTCTGAAAAACAGTTGGATTTTGTTGACTATTTATGCCAGAGATTAGGCACATACTGAAGGCAGCAACCCTCACTAAGCACATTAATACCCTTGCACATACTCGAGGATTTAATGTGCCATTTTCTCCTGTCACCTTTGCTGCACCAATCATCAGTGGAGAGTTCAGGGGTCATTGTTTGAGAGATGAGAAAAACAGAGAGTGACAGAATGAGTCAGACAGTCAGAAGAGGAAGTTAAAGGTAGAATAATTGTATGTTAGTTCTCTCTACAGTAGCACTTCTCTCCCGATATATGTTTAGAAAAGAACCCGTTATGACGTAGTTGTTAGAACGTGCATAAGTGGAAACCTGTCTCAAAATGTAATGTTGATGTATCACAAAAAATGAAGTCTAAAAAGGCTAGATAGAGGCACGCTGAGCAAATGGAAGCCCTTAAGGGCCAAATCTCTACCAAAGCTTATGAAGGAATCTCTAGTTTCAAGGTATAGAACAAAAACATCTTGAAAATCAAAGCTCTGTGAAGGGTTATCCAGCGCAATTAATATGTGTAGACAGTTCAATCTTCTATTCATAAAAGCCCTTATATTAAAAACATAGCCACAAGTTCCCTCTGAACTGATTTAGTAGAAAACTAGAGCCAGAAAAATATCCACTCTCAAAGAAAAGAGCGTGGGCCCTTTGTTCATCAGTAACAGCAGCAGAGCTCAGCCAGGCTATTTAACGCTTGGCTGGAGAGTCGGGCAGCATTGTTATCTTTTATCAGTTTGCATACCTGAGTATTATTTTTTTTCCAAATTGTGCTTAGAGCAAAGGTCTTGGGATGTGTTTCATAAGTTATTTCATTGATAGTCTTCTTGTACCAAACACCAACTGTCTAAAGGTTCAGGGTGCTACAGCTAATGATGTCACTTCAGCCGATTCTCTTTTACACTGGTATTCTGTTTCCTCACAGCGTAGCTGGTGTAGCATCTGAAGGTGAACACAGGAGAGTAGATGTGCTTTGTGGGTTCTCACTCAGAGGACGGGGGGAGATTGGGAGCAGGAGGCCTGCTCAGCAATAGATCAATGACTCTATGTTCCCTCTGAGAGATATAGGAAGTACAGGGCAAGCAGCAGTCAAGGTTCTAAAATAGCTTCAGCGATTGCAGCTCAGCTTTAACCCAAATAATGGGGGACTTGACCGAGGTCTGTGGAGGTCTCAACATTTTTGATTAGCTCATGACCTCCGGGTAGAGCAGAGACAGAGCAGAGATTTCATGCTGAAGAGATAGAAAAATGGGACAGGACTGGCTTCTGTCTCCATCTGTGGCCTTGAGCCGCTATTCAGGTAAAGAGTTAAAGGGTGTAAGGTGGCAGCATAGCCCAGTGTGTGTGTGTGTGTGTGTGTGTGTGTGTGTGTGTGTGTGTGTGTGTGTGTGTGTGTGTGTGTGTGTGTGTGCGTGCGTGCGTGCGTGTGTGTGTTTGTGTGTGTGTGTGTGTGTTTGTATTATGCATCACATTTGTAAAATAAAACTTAATGGCTTCAGGGAGTCAGACGTTCGAACACCCACCCACACAGACAGACACACAGTCTGAGTGGACACAATCTCTGTCCACTAAAGCTTTGTGTTCTTTCGAAAAAGCGGCAGCTTGACATTGAATATGAAAGCTTAGACAAATAAAGTATTATCAAAGCCTCCTCTTCCGAGTGCAGCATTACAGCCGAGACTAAATACACATTAAGATAAGATTAAACTTTAATGACTGTCGTGGGTATATTACAGTACTGAAAGCAAAACCAGTAATGACTCATTCATCACAATTCAGTTCAGTTAAACTAATCCAGGTTACCTTGATGGATCAAAACTGCTTTTGTACATTGCACTATAACCTCATAGTGTAGTAAGAGCCAAGAAAAAAAAGCCAATTTAACAATTTGATCAACCAATATCATATCGCCCATTATATTGGAATTTTATTATTCGTGAAAATGTTTACAGTCTATACTAATGTGGTGAAAATGGAAAACATTCGACATGCTGAGCGTCAGCCTCATGTTAGGGATTTCATTGTGACACAGCCGTGGAGAGACACGAGAGGAAATGTCAGTTCCATAAATACAAGTCAATAATCATGTATGCAAGTGGAGAAATCCAAAATCTGCACAAAGCTCTCAAATGTTTCCCTAATGAGCCACAACATCTCTGTGACTTTGACTCAAAGTATAGCTTAATGACAAAAGATGAGGCTTAGCTTTTCTCTGGCCCAGTAAATAAAACAGCAGATCAACATGCAGTAAATAGAAAAACATAAATGGAACCATAAATAAAAATTAAGAAAATAATTACAAATATGATGATTGTGGACATGCTGGCTCATTAGTGGAGAGGACTTCAGAGGAACCCATCTCATTGTGCTGCATTCACCATTAAGACGTTTCCAGTCCAGTGAGCAGATAAACAGATTCCAGCAGAGAGCTGCTTCTGCCATAACGACATGCCTTCTCTTTCATTTCTTTACTTCTGTCTTTATCAATTTCTGCTTCCAGTTTTTGCCTCCCACTGTTTCCTCTCACTCTCCCTCTTTCTTTCCCTCTCTTCCGCGGCCATCGCTCTCCTTTCACAGGGTCAATTAAGCTACAGTAACTATACAGCAGTGCAGCCTGTCACATTCCATCCAGTCCTCCTCAATGACTTAAACTAAAACAAGCAGGCTCTGAAGGAACCCACTGCAGCAGCTATTACCATATGAACAACTCACTTCCCAACAAACAATGAACTACCTTGACAGACCTTCTCTGGCCTTCAGCCGCCCTTCGCGGAACTGTGTTGTCAATGGGGTATAAAGAGGGGTCTGTGTGCAGGTTGTTGGCCTTTTTCTTTTTTGTTCCTGCTGCTCAGGTCGGGTCCTACTGGATCTTCTCTTCCAGCACTGCCACATTTCCTTGATAGGGGGTTGATAAAACAGCAGACACTCACTAACACTCAAGACACTCCTGCAAACCTAAGCACACAAAAGGTAACAGCAGGGCAGCCAATAGCATAGAGAAAATACATGAAACAAAAACCTTGAAGTACGCAAACCCATGCACATATTCACACAAAAACATGCACATACTTTCAACTACAAGAGCACCATACTGTGCGCTAGAGAGGCCAACCTTCACCAAAGACAGATCTGTTTCTCATCTCTCCTCATCCACCTCCTCCTCTCTGAACTATGTCTTACAGAGTGTCAGCAGCTGAAATCTTTGCGAAGCCACTTTTTATGTTTCAAAGCAGTTGGAGAAATTTTCATGTAAATAAATGTATTTTTGCCACGATGCTGAATGTTCAACTGAAATTCTGATTCATCTGTGTTCTCTTCATAAGAACTTATTTCCCTTTGTATTTCAGGTTGTAGCATGGATCTTTTTGAAGAAACTCCACTTTTGCACAGGAATTGACATCCTGACATCAACAAGTATGACCAATTTACATAAAAATAAATGTACTTTTTTAAATGCGACAAACCTGAAATTAAGGACTTTTCATTCAAAAGAATGAAAGACCAAACCTTTGGGGTGAAAAAGCGCAGGGGGAAATATGAGATTTGTCTGACATGGTTAGTTTGTTTTATCTTTATGTTTAATCTGTTCAGGGGAGGAAGTTTTGGTGAATGGGTCTTTGTGATTGATCGCTACAGATTACATCCACAGCCTGCAGAGTGGGTGGGCAGGAACACAATCAGATTGAACACTCAACTCAACACTAGGTGGAATCGTGTTCTTGTCTGTTTGAACATGAAAAATCAGCCCTATATTGCATTTCAATTTTGGACACAGAGAATACGCCCGCCAATCAGATCACACTGAGGCTCTGTTCATCACATCACAAAAAGAGTGAAACATTTCAGTTATGTTACTGCCAAAATCTGGAAAGGAAAAAATAGTCTTGCTGTTAGAAACCATGACTCACTGTGATGAATACTATGATTTTCAAATTAACAAACATATTGTAAATAAAAGAAGCTAGAAACAACAGATGGTGTTAGAAAGTATTATTATTATTATGCAGCAATTTTGTGTGATACCTTGTTTTTGTGCTCCCAGGCAATGAAGCAGGTAGTAGTGCCAAAAACCACAAGGCAGGACAATCTTGTATTTGTGTTTAGTGTTTTAGAGTGTTTTAGATTCCACCAGGACAAAACCACAGATATTGGGTTTCACCCAACTTTATTACAAATTAGAGTTCTAAGTTTTCTGAAAGCTATGCATATATTTTATATAATTAACATATATCACTGTGTCATTGCCGCAGTAGGTGTCCTATCACATTCTGATCATGTGTATATCATGGGAATTGTCCATCAGGAGCGAGAGGAGGAAGTTTCAGTCATGTGTGTAGCGACCTGACAGCTCAAAACAAATGACAATATCCCAAAATTAGAGTGTTTTAAGAATCCAAGCTGGAGCTAGAGGTACTGCTTTACAGCTTAAACAATACAACAGAGCATAAAATAATAGGGAAACATAATGTTTCAGGTAATCAAATTTAAGTTTCACAACATAATCCCAGGTTTGCAGAAACACCAAACTCCAACAATTTGGGTTATCAGTTCATTCTCCTAAACAACAAAGAAAAGACTGTACAAATCTATTAATGCACTAATAGTTTCAGTTTAACCCATGAATCCAAGCTGACTGCTTTTCATCATTTAAATTCTGTCTCAGACAGGCATCTGACATCGACGAAACAAATAAAACCTTTGTCAGGCTTCCACCAGATCACATCTTCCCTTGACCACAAAGTCATTTGACTCCCAGCACATGTCTGATCCTCAGACACTCGATACACAACCCAACCCAAAACCCTGATAGCAGATATCGTAAGAAGGGACACACATGCAACCCAGTCCACAGCTTAGCATGTCTTCATCCTGAAGCAGTATGTGCTACTGTGTGGCTCTGGATGGTTGTGTGACATTTAGAGTCTAAATCAATTATATATAACTGCTTGCGAGCACTTGCATGCCTGAGTCTGTGCATATGTGTATATGTGTTCCTATGCATGTATCTGTGTCTGCGTGTCATCTAGAATTTCAAGCTATCTCAAAGCTACTGAAGTCTGCATAAACCTTGTTCTCTCACACACCTATTTGTTCATCAAAACTATCATAAAACCTCTATGAGGTGGATAAAGTTCCATCATCTGCCAGGTAATACGTATACAATTTGTCCTTTATACAAACAGCCACAATACAGGTGCACTCTTCTCTCTGCCCAGTTGAGAGATAGCAATCAGTTAAAAGGGTAACCAAAGCCTCTTCACTTGTTGGTCCCCACCCCCTCCTTCCTTTGCATTCAGCTCCTCATTTCATTCCGCTGTGAATAATATCTCCATTTAGCTTTACTTACTCCAGACATATGGCAAGCCTACTGTAGTTAGCAAGCTGTTCCATGACTAACCTTTTACCAAGGTCTTGTTGCCGCGCTCCCACAACCACATCAAGTAATGACTCTAAAGTACATTTTGACCATGACAGACGTGAAGAGGAAGGCAGCGTTGAAACGAAAGAGGAGTCAAAAAGAAAACAACATTTATGATTCTATTGATCACAACTTTGCCATCTGCTCATACAACCTTTTCAGATGTAATACAATGCATCCCAAGGAATTAATAACTATTGCTAATGGATATATAAAGCTCCCGAGAATTCGCAAACATTCTAGCCACTAAAATCAATACATCCCCCCCGGCCATAATCTTTATTCAATCATAATATAGTGGCACACAGAATTAAGGATGAAAAGCAGATGAGAAATTGCTCAGTCAGAGCAGCATCAGTGAATGTGCTCCATTTGGATTATCTTAAATTGACTGCCTCTGCATCCCAGAACCTATTCAAAGCTTCCGCACTTAAATAACTGGTTCATACTGATTCATCCATGCCAAAAATCCAGTCCATTGTTGTAAAATACTTTGAATAAAAATAGTGGCACTATTCCTCTGTTGTGTCACATTGACTCCAGACACTTGAAGAGGATTCCAAATAGCAGTGAATTAATTATATGCAACTCACTTGTGCACACCCCTTTCATTCAGTTGATGCAGTCGTCACAGCCCAGGAAGTATTTACTATAGTAATTAGTCCAGGTTTACATGCATGGAAATCTGTGTGATGAAAGAATAATAATAATATGACAGTCAATGAGAGGATTCCAGTCAGAACTGTTACGGAAGTGGTGGAGGTAAGAAATAAAGCCTTTTTTTAGGCAGCTTCTTAAAGGCAAGCACCCACAGCACGACAGACTCTTTTGCAATAAAAAAAAACAAAAACAGATACGATGAAGTAGTCTTCTCGCTGTAATCACAATATCTGACAGTCAGAAATATAATAGAAGCCAGGATTTAGGAGAGGGTCACACTAAAAGTGAGTGAGTTGCTTCTGCAGAAACTTTTAATAACATACTTCTAGATTCTGTTAACAACTCCCGCAGAAATCCCACCTGTATTTGACCTGTTTTAAGTTTTAAGAAGAGCAACTCTAGCTGTCAGCCAGTGCAACATCCAGCATGTTTTTCATGATGGAAACCAGAACAGCAGAGAGAAAGCCACACAAAATACTGAAGGACTCTTTCTCTGGTGGGACTCAAATGGAGGACCTTATTACTTTGTGGTGACAGCTCTAACTTATGCTGTCTCTAATTCAACATTTACATCATATGGGACTCCTATTCCATATAATGACATGGCTTTACTTATTTCTCATTTGTGTTTGAACGACAGTGAGTAATAAGTGTGTAGACCCGCGTGTTTGTGAGGACACTTGTTGGTTAATGATCCAATCATGTGGGACCACATCCTCATTCTTCACAGTGTTGTAATGACATCAAACAACTCAGTCCGAGTACTCTTTGCTATCTGTGTCTTCTCATTTACCAGAGTCTGGCTCAACCAGGATTAGATGACTTGGCTTGCACAAAACCACACACACACAAACACACACACGCACACACACTCAAATGCTTTTTCACACAAACACAAGTCCTTCACCTGTTAATGCGTGAAACAAATGACTGCTGCAGTGGCGCCAGTGTGAACACACCACCATGTCCCATCTTATCAGCTGGCTCCATGAAAACCTGTTTGTTCTAGATAGAGTCTGCTCCAATCAGCCAGCCAGCATGAAGAGACCTGCTCAGAGATGACTGAACGTCTACTGGATGTGATGTTCACCATGGAAATATCAACGCTGAGAGTCATGAGCTGCTAACACTTTTTGTCTTCAGTCTTATCACTGTTCCTTATCAGATCTTGATTTTTTAAAGACTATTTCACTAGATGAAATATTTGAAATGTTCAGATTCTAAGTTGTCGGAGAAATAAGTTAATCGAAGCTCAGCTAAGTTGAAATTTTGAATAAACCCCTATTTATAAATTGGATCCTAAACGTCTTCTGTATTCACATGTCCATTATTCTGTGTTGACAACATTGAAACAGTTATTGTTGTTGTTAGCCACCACACCTCAGGGAAAGGCTTTAACTCCATGTTACAGACTAGATGGTGTGAATAGGCCTCGACCACAGGATCAACTCAACTTTCCAAAATCTGAATCTTATATAAGTCAGAGATACAACTCCAAAGAATGAGCCCACTACCTGTGCTTGCAGTCTGGTGTCTCTGCTGTCGTGCTGTGATGTAACATACTGTAATATTTCAGTGTAAACTAGACATGGATACCAGGTAACAAGGCCGTGTGTTGAAAAAGCTCAGCAACACGACCCTTTCTCAAATCTAATCACTGAGGAAGAAGAAAGTAATGAATCATTGGGTTTTCCCTGATGTAATTAATCTTGGAATAGTTTTAAAAGCTAATGAAAAGAACCAGAATCTACCGATGTGGCTATCAATTAAACAAATGATGAAATATCACTTGAATGAATGAAAATCAGCTGTGTACAGCAGTGAGTAGATCCATTCTTTGTCGGTAGATTCCAGCTACATGTAACTGATAGCAGGTCCAGATATCCTCACCTGCCATCACGTGTTCCTATCTAGTTACCGGGCTTGCGTTACTAAACTAGCTAGCATTACTTGACCTGTTTCACTTGGTCCTTGCACACCTGCACTCTGACACAGATAGAATGGCAAGAAACATGTGGAAGGAGTGAGAAACTTAAGAGGGACTTACTAATGAATTGACTGCCGTGTGTTTTTCCTACCTGTTGAATAGCTGAGAGCATGAGTATGAAGCTGCTATGGAAATAGGATTCAATCAAGAGAAACTCACACTCTCCAGTATTCTCTTACTAAAACAGGAATGATTCTCTGCGGTGATGACCAGTTTTGACTCATCAAACTCTTCAGAGGAGCTGGGCGCACAGCCATGTCTCCGCTTTCAGACTCCAAAACCCAATTAAATAATCAAGTGTTTAATATCTGTATAATACCACAATCAATAAACACAGGATTTGTTGGTTACTTGGTTGAAATAAAAGACATCCCAGATCAAGCAAATACAGAGTTTATCAATGAAACAGATGAGACAGTCCCTGATTAGTTGAGGATGGGATCAGATCAAAAGACAGTGTTTCAGTATGCAGCTGTTGCACCGCTGTTCAATCAAACCAAAGTACTAAGAGACCAAAATCAGCCTCATCACATTCCATACACACACGCCAATTATGCAAGAGTGAATGCATACACAAACAATACACTCAAGTGAATACACATAGCCACACAAACACGGAAGCAATCACCTCCAGAATAATCCAGTGAGCACACAAATCAAAATCTTAACAAGTTTAGAAAAGCAAAGAAGCTTTTAAACAGATAACGTAAAAAGTCCCCCAGTAGACTGTGATGAATGAACCGAGCCAAGCATGCTGCGAACATGATCAGAGCGGGGGATGAATGAGTACATTGTCATTCAAAGCACAATTTCCTCTTTCCTGCCTCACAGCTTGTCTGTCTTATTGCCTATCAACCTACTTGCCTGATTACCTGCCCACATACAGAGCACCTTTTGTCCAAATTAAGGTGACATGGCTCGGGTGATGTGACTATTGTTCCTACTCAGACTACTGTAATTCATTTTGATTTTATGTGTTTGGCTGCTTTATTTAGTGTGTCTCGATATACAGCCAGCTAACTGCTCAGTCTCTTGTTACTACTGTCTTCGGCTGACTGTACCCTTGTCCACCTGCCTACCAGCATGACTAGAGTCCAGACAGGATAGACCCAGTATATTAAATAGAGACTGGAAGACTAGACTAGAGTGGAAATTGATTAAACAACTTGTCTGACTGTTACTAAAAGAATCAAAATATTACTGTATATTATGGATTCAATGAGTAAAATTGCTGAATGCACCTTGTAGATGAATTTTTTGTTATGTAATGCATTTTACCTTGAAGTCTGGTTAAATACTGAAAATGCTGGCTGCAAGCATGAAATATTAAGAAGGACAGAGCATTTCTATGACCCTGACCAAATGTTTTATCTAGACTCAACGTTGCGTTGCTTGGTCTTTGGTAACAAAGTTCACCTCGACCTTGACACAATGAATTTGCAAAAGCGAGTAAATCATAAAGGGAAGTAGAATTTTTACCAATTACTTTCACAATGAATGCTGATATTATGTTTTGATGAAGAAGTTCTCAATGAAATATTCACCAACAGTTTGTTTTCATTTTTAACCTTAACCACAATGCTTTTCTTGCTTAAACCTGACCACAGATCACACAGAGTACCTCAATTTCTATGCCAACCATGCACCTAGACCACTTTTCTGGTAACCTAGTCCATCACATATTTCATTCAAACAAATGCATTTATTATTTATTTGAATGTGCTTAAAGAAAAGGTATAATAAAATGTATTTCAAACTGAGGTATTTAAACATATTTCAGCGGCGAAAGAAATATTCTCCTCCTTCTCTATAGCTAGTCTGCTCTCCTCCCCACCTCACATACATTTGATTATTCCAGCAGTTTCCTTATGCTGACAGAATGTGTGTGTGTGTGTGTGTGTGTGTGTGTGTGTGTGTGTGTGTGTTTGTGTGGGTCAGTCTCTGTGCACCCTCCATGCAGCCAAGTGATGATAAGTACTCCCAGCCCAGTGCCTCGCACATGAGCCGATGGACAGACAGGCCATGAACACTGGGGGCCTTGTGGTGGGATGGCGGTGGCGTGTGTGTATGTGTGTGTGTGTGTGTGTGTGTGTGTGTGTGTGTGTGTGTGTGTGTGTGTGTGTGTGTGTGTGTGTGTGTGTGTGTGTGTGTGTGTGTGTGTGTGTGTGTGTGTGTGTGTGTGTGAGTTTCAATTTGAGCAGCTATGCCACCAGACCAAGCCACATGGCTGCAATTTGTTCATTAGCTATGTAATAAATGTACACACACACAGAGGTAATATTGTTCTGGGTTCTACCTGATTGGATTGTGAAAGAGGACCCTCAGGGGAATAACTTATAGTCTGCCAGCCACTGTGACCAATAAAAGACTGGTACCTTAACAAGGTTTGACACAGACTGAAAAAATACATGCATTTATATTCTGTCTATTTGCTGTAAGGAATGCTGTGAATATAAACTAAAATAAAGCTAATAGGCAGCTGGGAGTCCACCAGTTTAAAGAAAGTAAACGTTGATATCCGATCCATCAGCCAGTGTCACCCCAGCCTCCAGTGATGCAAACATAAATCAGAAATTGGCAATCTTTGACTTTTATCTGCTGAAAAATACTTAATTATAACTCTGGAAATTAAAATCCAACTTAGAGGAATAAATGAATCTTAAACCAGTAAAATCAACTCACAGAAAAACTTCCAGTCTTATTCATCTGAAATTCAATATTTCCCCTTGACTGCAAAGTCATCGACCACTAGCTGAGTTTCAAAAATAATAACGGTTAATAAAACATCAGATTTATTCTACAAATCGATTGATTAATAGCCTATATTTTCATATCAATTTCACAACGCCAAGTCAAGTTAAGGCCTTCCTTTGTAATGCATTATGTTTGGATAGTCACATGGAAATAATTAATATTCACAAAGGGTCAATTACGACCAATATATTATAAGTAGATGTCAGAGGAATGGAATGTGGTTGCTACACATTACTGCTATCGAGCACTTCAGCTGAAACTTATCTGAGCTGCGCTTTTCCCAACAGTTTTTAAGGCGAGTGAATAGATGGTTGCATCAAGATCTAGAAAGCAATATTAAAGCATGCAGGACTATATCCTTGCTGAAGAAACATTTGAACAGAATTTTTACTGTGGAAGAAATCCAGAAACATGCATCATAAATAAATCTGTATATTCTCTTTTGGCCCACACATGCAAACCAGTGACGGAAGAAGAAGCTACTTGTTCCACATTCAGCGAGGCTTATAGCCTCTGGGAGAGTATGACTGCTGCTCTGCCATGAGCATACAGATCACCTTACACACTGGCTTTCCTCTGCTTTGATGACTGATGCAGACACACAATCACACACACACACACACACACACACACACACACACACACACACACGTAAGCACACAAACGCACATCCACAGACATGGTTACACATGCTTGCTTCAATAGATACCCAAGAGCATTGACACACCAAGAATGTGAACACAGCCACACACATGCGGCTTTACCTCATCCTCCCACCTGGATTAATTCACCTGCTGCACCTGAGAATGCAACCACTACAATGTTACCTGCAATCCAGTCACTTCAAAGGCACAGAAAACACCTTGGTGTGACCAGGACAAAGAGCAAATGAACCCCATTCACTTCCTCCTTTGTCCCTCTGTCCATTAATGGTAATTCCCCGGCAGAAAGCCCATACACTGTGAAGGCAGCATTACACATTGTGTTCTACAACAGGTATTCTTGGGTTTCTGCCCATCAGCACTCATTGTGCACTACTGTCACAACGAAACGCTCTCCCTCTCACTGACATGAAAGACACTGCATTTAAATGTGTTTTGTGTGTGCGCTTGTCCACGTGTGTGTGTGTGTGTGTGTGTGTGTGTGTATGTGTGTGTGTGTGTGTGTGTGTGTGTGTGTGTGAGATTGAGTTCATCTGTAATTTAATTTTAGTCAGAGGTGCTTGTGTGTCCTCACAGAGCCATGATTGCAGTGATACTGGTTGCCCGTTCATCTAAAGATCCCACCGGATATGCTCACAAACAGGGTATGATGTGATGAGACAAGCTGATAATACAGTCACAACATTAGAGGATGGTTAGCCGTAAAAAGACCCAAATGACATTATGAGGTCATATGATAGGTACAAAGCCTACAGGCAAAATAATCTTCCCTTCTTTCTGAAAGTGAATGCACATGTTCAACATTCCCTCTGCACAGAGACGGAAATAAAAAATGAAATAACTAAATGAAGATCAGAAACAGGTACATATGGCAAGACAGACAAGGCTTGATAGCAAGCATAAGGAATAGCATTTCCTGCCTAGTGGTCAATTTCCATTGTAATCCATCATTGAACAAAATGAATTTGGCATAATTTACCATCAAAACATCCAGCTGAGCATGAAACAGGAGGCCCTCAAACCATCTCCCATCTCAGCACAGTGGAAGCAAGGTGAAATATCAGCCGCTCAATGTACTGTAGCACCCTGGAGATGGACTAGGCCCATGGACATGCTATTCACAAGATGATGCCCACTGTGAAAATATTCTTCTGCTCTCTTTAGGAAAGAGAGTGCAGAGAGATGGAGATACAGTACTGTAAACACGTGTGTGTGCGTGAGAGAGAGACTGAATAGAAGTGAGCACAGAAGGAGATAGAGGGTTCACTGCTGAGATAAAAATGGAATCCATTTTGCTTCTTGAAGCACACTCATCCATGGTGTGAAGACCTGTGTGTTCGCCTGCCATCGCTCTTTCCTTCCCCTCTTTTCTCCTTTCGTTTGCTCTGTTTCAATTGTTACACCTTTCCCTTCGCTGTTTATATAATTTCCTCCTTCCCTTCTTAGTCAAACCTCTTTCCTATATTTTCCTTTCCTTTCCTTTCCTTTCCTTTCCTTTCCTTTCCTTTCCTTTCCTTTCCTTCCCTTCCCTTCCCTTCCCTTTCCTTTCCTCCTCTCTCCTCCCCCTCTTCCTCTCACTTCTCCTCTCTCTAGGCAGCCAGGCACCCCAACACTGTCTCAGGTCCTGAAACTATGGCAACGGAAGGAGAGAGCAAGCGCTTTCTATGATTAATAGATGAGAGATGCAGTGCCAATCACTGGGGCCGGGGGAGAAGGGACAGATGCACTCGAACAATGGCACACAAACATGGACACATAGTACACATACTAAGTCCACAATCACGCACACACTCACCATTATCATAAGATAGACACGGATCATGGGAAAGCATCTGACTTACACCACAGGAAGGGTTAGAGCTAAAAGAGAAAACAAACAAAGAGGTGGCAAGTTTTCCTGATGCCTGACACGCTCATGACACATATCCTTTTATTGGCCGCCAACAAGAGAACTAACCACAGAAATAACCACAGTTTAAGCAGAGGAAGCATCTTAATAATGCAGCCAAAAACTGTGGCTGTTTTCATGACTCACTGCCGGCTGCTCACACCTGTAAAAACACAACAGCAGGGCAGGAATTAGGACATCATATTTTTCCCCTGTTCATCATGATTTACATCTCCTGATCTGCTGAGTAAGAATTGGCTCCATTCAAAGCTTGTCATTCATCCCATTCCCAAGCAATCACACAAAGCTGCACTGCTTTCAGATTATCCGTGCAAATGTATTTCCTTTCTATTTCATTAGAGTAATGACAGATGACCAAACCCAGCTGTGACAAAGGTATTGCTGCATTTTAATGATTCATGCACTAAGTATCTAAAAGCAAAATTTACATGCAGGGAAACCTAATGTTCTGTAGTGATTTTAAATGTTTTTGCATCATTCTCCTAGATGGGATGACTATCGCTGTCTAATTTTCTTAATTTCTAACAACAAAGCTTTGCCAAGAACCAACAGCCAAGCACGCTCCGCCAATTCTGCCACTGACTTGTGGCCCCAGACTCAAATAAGCTTTTTGCCGGGTCCTTCGTGCCTCTGGCTTTCTTGGCATTGACAACACAGTCAATCAATTATACTGATATAATGAGTACAAAAGAGTGCTAAAACATGGACAGTTATTTCAATTAATGCGCTATAGAGTCACTCAAATGGAGCTGAAAGGGTTAAGGCTAAGTGGGAGAAAGCATTTAGAACATGACAAGAAAAATATGAAACTGGAACGTGTGTGTGTGTGTGTGTGTGTGTGTGTGTGTGTGTGTGGGTGTGTGCGTGCGTGCGTGCGTGCGTGCGTGCGTGCGTGTGTGTGTGTGTGTAGAGACAACATGCAACAACATAGTGAGGCTAGTGATTAACGAATGATTACATTTTCAATGAGCCATGCTGTGCATAAAGCACACTGGACCGTGCTGCATCGTGAGATATATTTGGTCTCTACAGGATCATTTGTCATGTCCAAACAGCGGATGATATGTTCCATCTTAACTGAAAGGGTTGGGGGGTAAATAAATTGTTGCCTCTTAAGAGAATCAAATATATCAACATAGCAGATACATGGTGATCTAGACAGAGGTTTGATGTCTCCCTTCCTGCTCTACAAAATCACTCAGTATGTACTTTGAAATGAAATGAAATGAAATGAAAGCCACTTATCCAATTGAGTTTGTTTCAGAGGGTCGGGGAAATCATAACCAAAAAAATGTTCGTCTCAAGGGTTTTATAAAGTTATTATAGCAGGATAGCATATGTATCTTTTTTCAGTGGAATGAAAAGAACTCCCATTAAATCTGCACAGAGAGCTAAAGTGACAGGAGATAATATCAGAAAATGTGCCATGAAACATCTGTGATTAACGGTTCCATTAAAACGAAAGCTCTTTGGAATGGGCCAACCTGTATTTCTAAAATAAAAAGTGTTAAAACACAGACTCGTGATAATCCTCTTTTAATGTTCTAGGAGAGCAGGTTTGTCATTTAACGTTCAGGCAGTGTAATTGAAGCGGCAGCAATTTAGAAAGATGTGGAATCTGGAAAATGGGTTAAGCATCAATAAATCACATCCAGATGAGTGAGAGGGTTTTGATGCTTTCTCGCACTCTAATTATCTAAAACACACACACATACACACACACACACACACACACACACACACACACACACACACACACACACACAGACCAGCCCACACACGAAGGGCACGCATCAATAAAAGATGGCTTTTATAAAATATGCATAAATACACATACTATTGAATGCTGGGTAATGACACTGACTGAATAAGAAGTGATGGTTAACAGTAGCTGACCTGTCTCGTTGTTTATTATAGAAGGACAGTTTATTTGAACGGGACCAAAGCCATTTATCAATTATTCAAAATGACTATTCATGCAGCATCTACAGCCATCCTAAACTGTCAGAAGTACACACTCACCTCCCTCCCTCTCTCTCTTTCTGCCCTCTCTTTAACACATACACACAGACACACACATATACAGCGTGGCAAATCCACATCAGTCACACACAATGCCATCCCCATTGCTATTGTTAGGGGATCGGCAGATCAAACGCTCCACAGAGCATTGCTCCAAATACAGGCACCAACTTTGGTCGCTGTGCTTCATTCTCCCTCTCCAGGAAGAGAACACGCAGACTGTCACAAAGGTAATCGTGTTGTAATTCATATATCAGCACCACAACATGTCATTGTATAATGTGTTAATAGTAGGATTTGCACTGTGGTGTGCAGTGTTGTATAGCCTGTATTAGACAGACTCATGGAATTTACAGCCTGTTCAACATGTCAAAAATTTGAACACATTGAGGCTCGTGTAGGTGGAGCAATGTGGTTAAACTGTTTAAACATTCTGTTATTTTGTGCTTAAAATAAAATCTCCAACATAGACTGTATATACTGACAAAAAATAAAGTCTGAGAAGAAAAACAACCTGCAACACAAGAGAATGCTGAATATTTCCAGTGATTTTAGGGAAAACAGATGAACACTTTTTCCTCTCTGCGCTGATTTTTTAAATTCTTTTTACAAAAGCCGATATTTTTTCCCCATTTTTCCATTTCATGCTGAAAAAGTCAGATTTTGCTATGTGGCTTCAAAACTGTTGGATTCATAGTTATATTTTGTACATGACCCAGGTACATGACTATAACCTACATAAAGAGTACTAAAAACCTTTTCAGCTTTACCAGTGCCTCTGGGGGAAACGTTGGTACTGGGCTGGGAAATAAGAGGAGGGGAGAACCCACTGATAATGACTGGGTGTTGGCAATCAGACACGTATATACGTACGTATACCTCTGTCTCCTTTCTTGGCTTGTTGAAGTAATTATGTGCAAAGGGAAAATCCACAACCTAAGACAAGTGAAATGTTATCACCTGGTCTGATTTCAAAAAGAAGAGAAGAGCCCTGAGTTTGCACTTATGAAAAAAAAACAATTACAAATAATCAATCCGCAGCAAGCCTGAGAACAGAGAGAGAAGCTGCATCCTTACTGTGTGTGTATGATGCTGCTCCAGTTTTTCGATCATCGGAATATTAATGGGAGGTGAGAATCCCATTGGACACTGTAGTAATGGAGCAGAAGTGTTTGTGCATTTTGTTTGTATACCATGCATGAATATATTGTTAATTTCATATTGTTACATTATGAACCTGAAACTTACTAGCTGTAGTTTTTGCAGCATCTTTAGAGACTCGAAAAGCACCGCTACGCGGAGAAAGAGTGCTACAGTCAGTCCTGCAAGTTTCTAAATTTATTTGCCGTAGATAAATGTAGAAACCTGTTTTGCGATGATTCTTAGGTTGTTGTCCATTATGTTTGTCTTTCACTTGATTTGAGCTCCAAAAGGTTTACCGAGTTAAAAACACCTCATTATTTCGTATATGGGTAAACAGCATAAGAGGGATTACGCACGGAACGATGGTTGGCTGAAGAAAACGCATTTTTCTTGTAACAAAGCATCGCAGTACTAATTTGAATAGAAACAATGACTCCTCACACTTTTCGAAACTTTAAATATGCTTTGTAAATACAGTACAAGAAGTCTTCAAGATAAAGTAGCCCTGTGAGGCTTGTGCACTTGTCTCCCGGCTGCTTGGCAGTACAGAAAACAAGCCTCCCGACGCCGGAGAATCACTGGTACAGGCTTTGAGCGCACTTAAACTTTGAAATAAACAAAGAAATCTTACCTTCAGCTCATGAATGGAAACGCTTTGGAGTGGTTTCACAGTTCTGTCTTTTGGTAATCCATGAAATATGACTCTCAAAGCGGTTCAGACGGTGCTCGTTAGGGAATAACAATACGAGCGCTACTTTTCTCTTGCGCTTCTTTTTGTTACATGCCGCACTAAAATCACACCTCTTTAAATGGGAATATCCATCGAAAATCCACACTAGAAAAAGGACAACGTTTGGGCTTTTGAACTCCCTTCAGGTAAACTGTACCCACGGAAACAAACGGGTGTCCCTGAACTAGCGACGGAGCTGAAGGCAGTTCCCTCCACAAAAGCCGACGGTCATCCTATTTGGCGATGAAGCTTCTTAGCGGACTGGAGCGCTGCGCAGCGATCCCAGCTGTCACCCACCCGCTACACACACACACACACACACACACACGCACACACACACACACACGCACACACACACACACACACACACACACACACATAGGAAGGGAGGAGCTACCTCTTTAAAACGAGAGGTATTGTGTCAATGAGTGCCAGTTTAGGACAACTGTTTTTCTATTTTTACGCAGCGGCATTTTACGAGAATGTGCCGTGAAGAAAAAGACGTGGAGGGAAGAAAAAAAAAGGGGGGGGGGGATGTCAAGAGGTTAGTTTTAAATTCAAAGATTAAACATTTTTTTTAGGCACGCAAACTCGTCTGCGGGTCTGTTTCATTCAACTTGTCAATCTTAATTCTACATGGCACAATAAAGATGCGGGTCTTCATTCATGCCGCCTGCATTGCTACTTTGTGCGATTTTTGTGCACAGCTGATGCGAATCGGAATGTCATCAGGTTCAAAGCCTCTCTTGTCTGTTGTGTCTTGCTGCTGGACCGCCTTTCCTCCTCTGGTGGTCCCTCCTGGTTCCAACCTTTACGCGCACACACACGCAGAGCACTGGGTTTTTACAGCTGGGTCCTGATGTCTAAGGGCCATCAATGTATGATAAAAGCTGGACACTGAGAAAGT
Source organism: Antennarius striatus (assembly GCF_040054535.1). Lineage (NCBI taxonomy): Eukaryota > Metazoa > Chordata > Actinopteri > Lophiiformes > Antennariidae > Antennarius > Antennarius striatus. The sequence goes on from NC_090778.1 coordinate 16,914,416, forward strand.
TGTTTAATTATATGAAACAATGTTTGTTTGACAAACAAACATATGTTGTACATAAATAAACCTATCCTTAAACACACGTTCACACAGACAAAGTCATAGTATTGCAGGGTTCACACACCTGGGTGCACATCTAGATCATTTATACAAATTAGGTTCTTCACATGGTCTGACCCAGTGTGTGTGCACATGGCTTAGGGCTTATTATATAATAGCAGGCCACCTGTTAAGCAGTCTGTGTGTGTGTGTGTGTGTGTGTGTGTGTGTGTGCGCGTGCGTGTGTGTCTGTGCGTGTGCTCTGTGGCCTGTCAGGCACTATTGCTGTCATGTTAACTCAGTACAGTGCTGTCTCCATAGGCCCAATGCCAAGCACTATACTGTTCCTGTTTAAAGTAAACTAATACACTGAGGTCTGCCAAGTTATTCCTCACATGTTATCATTCAATTTGCCTTAAAAACAAAAGTCATTTACAATCATGCACTTGCACCATGAAAACATTTTATGCTGACATGATGGAGAAAACATAAACCCATAGCTGTTTCTCTCTCATTCGCTGTGGCAGATAGGACTCATTACTTTATTACAATACATCCATCCATTTCTTTGTAGACAAGATGGCCAAATTGTCTATTCTTCAGCTGCTTACCCAACTTGCAGGTCATAGGTGATACTACAGCCTATTCCAAGTTGCTACGGGCAAGACATGGGCCACACCCCGCACAAGTCGCCAGCACATTGCAGGGCCACATGGAAGACAAACAACCACTCTCACACAAATTCACACCTACGGACAATTTGGACTGTTCTATTCACCAAAGCTGCATGGTTTTGGAGGTGGGCAGAAGCCAGAAAACCCAAAGAGAACTCAGGCAAACATGGAGAGAACATACAAACTCCACACAGAATGGACTCAAACCTGGAGCCCTCCTGCTGTTAGGCAATAGCACTACACACTGACCTAACCCTAACCTTAACACTAACACACCTTGCCGCTCTTTATTCCAATCTAATTCTTAAAATATTCTGTATGAAAAAAATGCAAACTCTATTTGTGCAAACAACAGGACTGCATTTGTTCATCATAGCATCTCATCTTACACCCTAATATTCTCCAGGCTTTCCTAATTCCCTTACCCGAGTGAGAGAAACTTTACCATGTGCTGTTGATGCATACATAATGAATCATTATTGATATTATATTAAATAAAAACCAGAAGAGGATAAAACATTTTGATTCACTTACCTCAATCATGATGCAAATTCTGCAAGCCTGTGATCAAAACAAACCACACACTTTCTGAACTGCACACACTTTATCTCCATCTTAACATTCTTCAACTGCTACCTCTCTATCTCTCTTGTTCTCTCTCTCACACACACTCACACACACACATGCACGCACGCATGCACACGCGCGCACGCGCGCGCACAAACACACACACACACACTTTGAAGTGGAAGTGTTGCTAAGTGTGGGAGGCAGGCAGGGTATAATTCAAGCTCAATAATGTCAATATACACACCAGTTAGTTTGAACTGAGGAAATATACCCATGTCGGGGCTTATCTCACTTATCTTTCTAAAATTGTCCCAGGCACATTAGGACCTTATTTGTGGAAGAGAGTTGAAGTAGAACAAGCAGCACATCCCCTGATGTGATTGACAGCATGCAAACACTAGTCAATCTTCAGGGACTTCTTTCAGCTCCATAGTCAGGTTTATTTTTTTTATCTCGTGATGAAACGATACTGGCCTGTATCCTTTGTACCTCTAGAACTTCATCTAAACATTGTTACAGACATCTCCTCATTTCATTGTCTGTCAGTAACAAATTTAAAAACTCACGCTGGCCAGAAGGGATCTCAAAAAAACTGCGTCCTTTTTCTCCAAGACAGTATGTACCATTAAAAATTTTTGTAACAACATGCAGCAATTTCCGGTGCTTCTGACACTTCACCCCTCTCCTCCTCCCTTCTGTCATTGATGAAAAGCTGTCACACCATACTGAGGGTGCAAGAAACACTCAGATCCTCACTAAACGTGTCAAAGAATATTCAGCAAAGAGGGGGTTAGAAAGAGCATAGAAAAGGCCTTACAAAGAAAATATAATCTTTTATAGCACTTGCCTAGGTTATGATACTGAGAATACAAGAAGGAAAGGTTGTCCAATAATTTATAGTTTTAGTAAGGTAGTTATTTAGCTCATTCGTTTGTAAGTTACCTTTAGTTAATTGCTTACTTAGTGAGATCCATCCATCCATCCATCCATCCATCCATCCATCCATCCATCCATCCATCCATCCATCCATCCATCCATCCATCCATCCATCTATCCAAAGACAAACAACCAATCACACTGACTGCGTGCAAACAAGAGTCCCACTTCCTCAGCTATGTTTCTGTCTTCAGTAGGACACCGGAGACTCCAGAGGGAACCCATCCAGTCTTGGGGAGAACATGAAAACTCCTCACAGACCTGAGTGCTGCCTAAATACTGTCCATCTATATCATCATAAAAATGTATAATCATAGGTTACTATAATGCACCTGACATGCACCTGCTGAAATATGCAGTCAAACAATGTCACCATTTACAGTATATATTGTTTGTTTTTTAATTCATAGATACCTATACGTACCGCACTTTTTGAACATACAGTTGAACAGTGATGATATAATTAAACAGATCTTGTATTGCAAGTTAAAGTAGATGCACTCTAAATGCAAACAACATAGCTGTAATCAAGAGTTGATTTACACAAGTATCATCAGCAAACTGCTTTAATTTAAGCCTAGAGCTAATTATAGCGATGTGTACAGTATATTGGTATTTTATTATTTGTGTTTACTTCAATGTAAATGGTTATGGTTAACTCAAATGGCCGTTTCTGTCACATCTGCATTGATACACCGAAAGTAGAAAAAATATATTTCATGCCTGACTCTAGAACAAGGCTAACAAATATAAAGGACATAAATAATAAGAACAATAAGATACAAAATATATTCACCCGAACTACTGTAATAAGGTAGAAACTAACTGCTGTGCAGGAGCTGTTGATGCATAACTCTAAGATGAATTACTGCTGGATTTATATGGTAGTGTTTGTAAGTCTTGCTCAGTCTAAATGCTTATTGCACTCAGGCCAGACTCGACCTCTGTCATTAGGACAGGTGCATCCTGGGGATTATTGTCTTGAGACTTGATGAGCCAATGGAGTCAGTGGCAATAGGATGTGAAGTATCCTCTTCTATCTTAGTTAGGTGAAGTGATTTTGATAAAAGTGCTTTAAAAATGTAATTAAGTCATATCCCTTTGGATTTCTGTTGATATGATGATATCTTGGATTCTGATTGTTCATAGTATTAGTATTAGAAGTTAGATATCTCATATGAGATATGGACAAGGTTAATCTGAAGAAAGATAAACTCGCCTTTCGGCTGGGAACCACCAATGTGAGAACCTGAAAATGACTGTGTGACACAATTTAAGACATTAGGGCATAACACAATATAACATGCATGCAAGAGGTTTGTCAACGGAGTGAAGGTGAGATCTGTTTTAAAAATGATATCTTGAAAGCATGGCGTGTAATGCATTACGGAATGAAAGTTGCTCGGACAGGAGTAGCTGGTCTTGGCCCTAAATATCATATTGGTTGATGTCAAACACATCTTGGGAAGTAGAATAACATTGGTGAGGGTCAAGGTAAATGGCATCAAACTGGCAATTTACAGCTTCTATTGTTCAACAGAGGAATAAGATAGTAGCACCAAAGAAGCTTACTACCAAACCCTTAGTAAAGCTATAATGTCCTCTAGATCAAACGAGACCATCCATCGTATGAAGATATTGCTTCTGGCCATTTCAAAGCTACCATCAGTCACAATTGTGACCATTCTAGTTGGAAATTTGTTGGCTTCTATCACGATTAAATTCCAACAAGTTTTAAAGGCTCAAAACTCACTGAACTCTAGCAGACAGGTCCCTGTACATTACAGATGTGTTATAAATATTATAAATATGCTTAAGACAAAATAAGACAAGCATTGATGGTCCTTTAGGGCAAGCGTGGGATACAAGGGAAGATTAGACTACATTATGACTGAATGGTTTGTTACACATTCAACCAGGAAATGTAGGGTATACCCCATGCAGAGTCAACTCTTTGAATCAGATCACCATGTTTAGTCATGAATGCTCACTTCCCAAATAAAGGGGCATTAAGAAGGATTTTCTCCAGATACCATTTTTTTAGTTATGATTCCAGACTTATGATGTTTAAGGGATGATCCATCTGTCCAAGCCTCGTACAGCAACAAACTGGACTTTTTGCTACAGGATCAGCTGCAAGTGAGTAACACACTGACAATTGATCAAGAAGAGTTTTGTGGCAAACGTTATACAAGATGCCTCCACAGAGAGCATTCCTAAATCAAAGATAAATGAGACTGACAAACCATGGACCAACACTAAGTATCAAGACCATTTGGCACAATCACACAGGGAGGAGGATTAAGTGAGAAAGTAAACATTGGTTTGTGAAGTAAAAACAGTTGGGCACTTAGGTTAACAATTCCTACTTTGAATCTAAAGCTCACCCTGCAAGTGAACAATGGAATACCGAAGATGAATTTTAATTAATGAAATGCCATACATCATTAGGGCGGCACGGTGGCGCAGTGGTTAGCGCTGCCGGCGGATCCGGGTTCGAGTCCCGCTCTGTGCGGAGTTCGCATGCTCTCCCCGTGTCTGTGTGGTTTCTCTCCAGGTTCTCCGGCTTCCTCTCACCTCCAAAAGCATGCGCTTCAGGTTGATTAGCCGTTCCAAATTGTGTGTGTGCATGGTTGTCTGTCTTTATGTGTTGCTCCGTGGTGCCACTGGCGTCATGCCCGGAGTGTCCCCCGCCTCACGCCCTATGCAGCCGAGATAGGCTCCGGCTCCCCGTGACCCGCTGTGGCGGATATAGCGGTGGTAATCTGAAAATGACTGACTGACATACATCATTAACATGTGACAATGAACTGCTGATTAAACAAGGGAAACATGAAGCCCATTTCTCAAAGCACTTTTCCTCTTGACCATCTATCCCTCAGCCAGAGTTGGAACATCGTGAACATTACCAGTATTTTATTTCACTAGACGATCTACCCGAATTGGTGTTTGCGCCCGAGAAGTCCCGAGAAGCTGAAGAAAGCATGACAAGATTCAAACACAGAAAATGTCAGGGCTCTGATGAAGTGTATTCAGAGCACTTGTAATATTCACCATCTTCACCAGTTCAAAGAGCATGCTTTGTTTCTATTTGGAGTTGTGTCTCTCAATGTGATGAAGATATAACTGATTCCTGGTGAACTGTTTGGTTTACTGCTGAAACAATGGAGGAGCATCACTGGTTAAAACTACTACTTTCACTTTTGCTAAGTCTTAGCTGCTGCTGACCTGTGTGACAGAGCAGAGCCCATTTAGGACGGTGACTGTCATTGCACTGTTGCAGGCAAACACATCTACTTTATACTTCAGTACTTCAAGGCCACTGCTGCCTATTTTCCCCTGAAGACTTATGAAATGGTAAAGAGTAAACACGTTTAATATAAAGTTGTGGCTTACAGACTGCTGATAGCTTAATGTTTCCAAGTGAAACTTCTGAGAGCTTAGCACCTGTTTGTATGTCATACTATGGATTATATTCTCAAATTTCTGTCATGTCACTTTATATTCACTTATGATCATGTTGAACATGGACAGGAAAGTAGGGATTATAAGGATCTAATGTAACACAGCTAAACACCTGCGGCTTGAAGTGATACTGTGGGTTTTTCTGGGGTCAGTACTGTGTATTACAAGCCTGCATCACTTACAGGATGAAGCCCATCAGTGTACTTGGTGTTTATTCCAGTATAGGTCAACTCCATCTCCTAAAAAATATGTGTAATATCGAACTAATTTATAATGGCAAATAATTTTATGAGAGAAATATGACCACAGTCTGCGCTTTGCTCAGATGGAAGATTTATCTGATTGAAATAGTACATTTGTGTAGTCACAAGGAAGAGGTTGGGTTGGATGGCAAAAATACAAAGAAGCCACAGTTAAAGTCCAGATCCCTGTCTTATTCCTTAGATTAAATCTTCTACAAAACAAATAAAACGTTCCCTGTGAGTATTTTACCAACATGTACTCTCTCAGCATTTTTGAGACTGGCAACATACATTTCTTTGTTTTATTAACAGGAACATACTCGTCTGGTTTTTATTCCAGTGAACAAAAGGTAACTAAATTTAAGAATTACAAATCAGAATATTTTTTAAATAAGTGGCAATTCATTAACAGATTCTTTGATAACTGTGAGATTTACACATCACAATGTTTAGAGAAAGGAGTAGAAACAAATGTCTTTCTTAAATATTTAAATATACTTCAATTACTGCAGCTACTGTGGCCAGGTCCTGGAATTTAAAACTAATAAAATGTCATATATTTTAATATCACAGTGAGTCTTTTTCTCTGCAAATGACACTGTATTCTTTTTTAAACACAGTGCACTGAAACTTTTAGATGTACTGTAACTTTACAAACTGCTTAAGGCATGGGCGCATACGGCAAAACAGCATGTGCCAAAGGATTCCACATTTACACATGTCGCCTGGCCCTCTGAATTGAATCAGCTGACTTTTAGACATTATGGTCTGATAAAGTGAAATCATATGTCATCTTTACCTTGTGTCACGACATGCTTTACTCTATAATACTTAAATCTGTTTCCAGCAGAGATTCATGAAAAGAAATTAGAAGTATGCAGATGAAAAAGAACTGAACTAAATAAATCCAATATTAATAGTTCATATATGCTTCAGAACAAGTATAGATGTGATTATTGTAAGTCTTTTTAAACAAAAAAGTTTCCAATTTGGAAAGAATTACAATAACCAACAGTCAAATCAGAATTAATTAGTCAAGTTTGAGGGATCAATCAAAGCGGCAGGCAACAGATGTTGCTGATAAGTAGAAACTAGCCTATGAACATCATCCACATCCTTTTCCACAGCAACAATTGCATAAAGCAAAGGTTTGTTGATGGAAACTGTCATATTTTCTATGCATGATTGCATACTGTATTTGCATTCATGTTTACCATATAACTGATAAGTCATCTCCTCTCTGAGGTAAATATCAAATATCTTAAATCAAGAACAGCATTCAACGGATCCTGAAGGATGCATCAGTTTCTACATGAAGGCAGGAAGAAAATAAATAAATAACTGATACTATTTCTTTTGAGCAGTTCAATATTCATCATTAGATGACAGATGATAGATCTAAAGCACAGAGATGCCACTCACAGATACACTCATATGAACATACATATGAAACCTAATAATCCACATGTACACTGTACATAGACGGTACCTGTTGCTGCAAGTCGAGCTTGAAATGTATCACGAGGAAACCTTGAAGAGTGACAGTCACACACAATGAAAGATTCAGACACATTAATACAGTATATTAACATACTCATACACAAAATATTTGGTGTAGTTCTATATTAAACTGCTGCTGCTGTTGCTGCTGCTGATGATGACGATGATGATGACGATGATGATGAAAACAATGATGATAATCATAATAATACAGTAGTAGTAATAATAGTTATAATGATGATCTCAAGTTGTCTAAAGGTGTGAGTGTGTGCATCTGTGTTTGTGTGTCTCTCATATGGCTCCGAGATGCACCGGTGTTGCCCCTGGAGCGTACCCTGCCTGTGGCTCCAAGTCCACTCCAACAACACCGCAACCGGTAATAGCTGAAGCAGTAGTTCATGAAAATGAATGAATAGTAGTAAATGATAACAATAACAATAACAAAAACACTATTAATGTTGACATTTTTAATTGCTAAATATCATGCAAACTATTTCATGCAAACACTTTCACACTCAAAACATATTGGAAGCAAGTGGTTTGAGTCAGTCAGAATGAATTGATTAGTGTGACATTTTTATTTTATTCAGTAACAGCACCAAATACTTATCACTACTTTCACCAAAAAGTAAAAGTAGACCATAACATAATGTGTGCGCGTGCATGTGTGTGTGTGTGTGTGTGTGTGTGTGTGTGTGTGTGTGTGCGCGTGTGTGTGTATAGCCATGCTGCTAGTGTGAGACTAAATTGTAATGGCAAAATGTTGTCAAGTATGGCTCAATAAGGTACAGTGAGCAAAGTACTGTAATACAGACCACACAGACACACACACACACACACATACACACACCACAGCCAGCTTCGGTTTCGTCTGTGCACCCAGGTTTGCATGAAAGCCATGAATAAATCAACATTTCTGCATGATAGGTCTGTAACTAGGAGTGACAGTTAGAGAGCACACTCTCTAGAATCTCAGATGGGACTGTGTGTGTGCATGTGTGTGTGTGTGTGTGTGTGTGTGTGTGTGTGTGTGTGTGTGTGTGTGTGTGTGTGTGTGTGTGTGTGTGTGTGTGTGTGTGTGTGTGGGAGGGCTGAGTGCTTCTGCATGTGAGCCTATGTCCACCACCTTCCCTCGTCTACCTCACAAGCGGACGTCATGCTGCCAATGAGGTCTGAGAGAGAACGAGGTTGCTGACGTCAGTCGGATAAGGAGGCATAAGGTGCAGAGGGAACACCGACTGGGTCAACAAACACTCTGGGTCCAAATACAAGACTGATTTATTCACTTCATTTTGACAGTAAAGGGGGAAATCATGTCCACCGAAACCCTTGATTCAGCTCATGTTAGCTGTGTTGTGATTTCAGGAAAAATATGAATCCCCATTCTTATATATTATTCAGATTATTTCAAATTGTCCATGTCTGTGTCTTAGTGGATATGCAACATGATTGAATCACCAAGAGACATGACCCGCTTTAACTTCACAGTTATGTCAATTTAACTGGTCCTTTATTATTTTTACTTAATGCTTGTTATTCACTGCTTTCCTGTGAGTAGGAAGAGAAATATCAACTGTACATATAAAACTCCTGATTTGAATTATGGCATTTTGGAAAGAAAATAACATAATATTATGAAAATAACTCATAAAAACATCCTGATTCTTTCCAAGAGCTCTGGCTGAGTGTTTTTTTTACTCTATTTACTTCTCTCTACTGCTGAAGCATAAAAAAGACTTGAAAAAAGATATGAGGATTAATGGACAGTTTTTGTCCCTGCCATATATTTTCAGTCAGAGAAATCATTACCTGTCCCACCAGTATGAGCGTCATTTATGTTTCCTTCCCACATGTCAGTTTCTACCTTTTTGTGTAAAAACAAGTAAGACAGTTCAGGCTATGTTGGTTCTTAGTTCTTTTTTTTCATGTACAGTATAATGAAAGGCAAGCAATTTATAAAATATGTTTGAATTAAGTATAAGTTAATGAAACAACATAAAATGTTAATTTTGGGGTTAAGTATTCCAAATATTTTACTGGGTTTTACATTTTACTGCAGAATTTGGCAGCAAGCGCGACTTAATCTCTATCTTTTTGCTTTGTTTACATGGACAAATGAACTTTCGCTTGTTTGCTGCATCTCCTAATGAGATTTCTTGAGGTTTTTTTTTAAGGAATTGACTTCATGAGAAAACTGATATCACAGAGCACACTATAGCTCCGAAGATCTGCAGTGGCACTCAAAATGAAGGCAAATGTGAAACTGCATATTTTTATTACTGTCTTCATGTCAGTCTGTTGATCCAGACACAAATCCACATCCAGATTTGACCACGGTATCAACTCTGTCCCTGCGTTCTGGCTTTAACTTCACCTGGGTGGCTGTATGCTAGTGAAGCAGCTGATTTAATGACACATACCCACAGTCCCTACTGAATAAGTCATCCAACTCCTCTCACACACCCATAGCGCTCATCTATTTTTGCAGGACAGTTTATCAAACTGAACTTTGATGATGAAAAGCTACAAATTTGGATTTACTGCAGCCTTGATCACAGCTGGATTACACCCCTTAATGCAGACAATAGTCAAACAAATCTGTTTACAGTTCATCATTTTGATAAATTATAGTTGTGATTCTAGTTCATCCCCAGTGACACAGTCAAACAATCAAACTATGGTTTTATGGCATCACTGGGAAATGTATTCTATTATGATCAAACATTACGCATCCATCCACCGACAGATCTGTTTTGAGTTGATAAATGATTAATGGATGAGATGAAAGTGAAAGTAGGTCACTGTAGGTGATAGCTGACAAAAGCATATCCACTAAGACATAGACATGGACAAAAGCAGATGAGTATGATAACCAGATATCACCGAGGATAATGGTCCAATCATGGCAATTACAGGTGTATTCAACAGTATGTCAAAGTTCAACAGTCTCTCAGAGCCACTGAATGGTGGATTGTACATCTTGGTGTAAGTAGATAATTAGATGTAGTATAAAATCTGGATCACTTTGTGTTCAAACATGTTATGATGACTGGATAAACTGTTTGAGGTCATCTTGAGAGAATTTGGATCAGCATGAGATTCTAACTTGTGGAGCCTTTCAGTGAAGATGAGAAAACTAGAGTTCATGTCAGAAATACCTCACGTGCACAGAATTTGGACTTACTTTATTCATTTGTGAGTCTGGTTTCTAACAACAGGCAGAAGGTTCCCTGTAGTAGGTGTTTTTCATCCGCAATATCTCCACCTGATTTTTTGTTAGAGATGTGCTCCAGACAGTCGCTTTGTGATCTGTTTTTAAATAATGCAAAAATATTTTTGTCTCCTCATCACGCAGTCCCACGTAACATTGCCTCAGACAGGAGGTGGCAATAAGACAAAGAATGACGCTGAAGCATCTGATGATGAAAAGACCAGAACTCAAACAAAGTCATAACACATTTATGTAAATCCAGTTCAGTTTTGTTTTGAGGTTTCCAAACAAAACATGAAGGAATCTACAGAATAAATAGGAATTTTGTGAGTTTAAATCTGAAGGATGAATTTAAATGTCAGGTACGACTGGTTCTCAGAGTGTTTGCATTGAATCATCATGGAATATTGTTGTTTAAAATGTGAATTAAGTGAACTTCTTTTGCACTGTTTCAAGCCTCAGGTGTTTATTTAAAGTTTAAAGACATTGCATCATCAAGTTTGTTGCTCATTTAAGTCAAATTCTATAATTATTCCACTACGATGTGGCACATTTGATCATTAAATAGTTATGACGACATAACATCCATATTGCCTTAATACACGACCCAGATTTTAGTCATATATGTGACACACATTAGGCTCTGGTTTCAGACACCAGACACAGCTAGTCTTCTCCTCTGTTTAAACTACAGAGGTCCTCCTCAGAAAGAAGCTGGTTAGGTCTGTCTGTGAAGGAAGCCGAGTGTGGGTGTCGCTGTCGCAATCTCAAGATCAGCTACAGATTCAACAGAACCTCAGAGAGAGGGACCCCTGAGTTTTCTGAATCTGTCAAAGAGAATGACAAAGGGAAATTGAGGCTGATGTAAGAATATCAAAAGAGCAATAAGAGACAAATAAAAGACAAAGAAAACTGCTCCAGCGAGAACTGGAGAGCAGATGGAGACTAAAACGATGTGAAAACCATAAAGGCAAAGTCAGGCATGGAAAAAAGGAAGAGGGGTCAAAGATCGTATAGAGGTGAAGCTGGTGCTGAGAGTCAACGGTGGAGAGATAGAGGAGAAAGAGAAAGTTTTGTTATAAGCAGAGAGAGGGTGGCAGGTGATGGAGGGATAATAACAGGGGGGAGGAGCTGGCTCGACCTTTGCTGACCTCTCACTGGAGCTGGCTGATGGGAAGAGTTGAAGGAAGTGGGTGCAGCAGCAGCCCAAATGTGAAGGGATATCCTGTTGCCTTCCTGCCAAGCTCTCTTCCTCCAATGGTAATGTCGGTTCTCGACAAGGCAGCAATGAAGAGCAAGACAAACACACAGGAGACACACTCGCAGACATCTCTTGCAATGATACCTCCGACTGACTCAACAACATTAACAACCAAGGGAATGTCCCTGCATTTTGGAGAAATGGACAACAGAGTTGGGAGTTATTGTGCAGGAGAGAAATAGCTGGTGGACTGAATACAGATAGTTTTACAGAGATGGCACTAAAAACAAGATTACCATGCAGGACGCTACTGCTGGTTTGATTTAGAGTGCAAACAAAGGCCACTATCATTGTCACTGAACTTTTACTCTAAAATAAATGATTCAGTTTGCTTGTTGAAGATTACAAAGAATCATGCTAAATTTTTGTCATTTTGGGAGTATTGAAATCAAATGCTTTTTAGCCAAAATATCAAAGAACCTCTTGTTTAATTTATCATTAAGCTTCATAGTGACTAAATATGCACAAACCCTCTCTGTAAGAAAAATATTGGCAATTCCTGGTCTTTTTCTCCTATGGAAAAGCTGTTTCACTTCATCCCCCTCCCATGAAACATAAAAGTAGAACCACACTGAGACTTCTAGTCCATTTTGGCAGTGTCCTGTACCACTAGATCCAGTAATTACAGCTCATACAAGACATCAGCATTATTACTCGTCAAACCATGGTATAATAATGATACCACAGAGCACTTCAAAGAGACAACTCACATTTCAAGGGAAAAATAAAAAATCATAGATTATGCAGTCAACCGGACCGGTTCAACCCTCCAATACAGTTGGAGCTCATTTCTCATTGTGTGGAGAAAGAGCCAATACTAACAATCAACTACAGCATGCTGATGTGATTAGAAAATACTTCTATAGGACTGTTATACCTGAATAGATGAGAGCTTTATATTATATTTTTTTACTATGATAGCTTTTATTTCTATTTCAAAAAAAAAAAAAAAGACTATTGTACCACAGCCATGAGTGAATTTGGTTACGAGGTTAAATTGCAGTGCTTTGTTATATGTTTCAATAGTGCCCTCTTGTGTCCATTTGTTAGTATGCAAAAGATTTTTATATCATTAGGGTTTTCGTCCTTTATGTGTCTTATAATATGTATAAGATAGCATGTATATGATAATATGTGTGTAAAACATTTATTTTTATTTTTGTTTTGATAGACAAAAGATACATATCAGTGTGTAATGGGAAATATATCGGAGTTTCTGTCATGAACATGGCTCAAGAAGGCAGGACTCAAGTGCACGACACTGAAAGGAGTTTTTCAACTATTTCCTGATTTTAAAAAAAGATAGATCATTGGAAATGTGTTGTTGTTGTTGTTGTTGTTGTTTAGAGGGACCCAAGTGGAAGAGTGAGGTTACAGGGAGAAGAGATCAAGAAGGTGGAGGATTTTAAATACTTAGGGTCAACAGTCCAGAGCAATGGAGAGTGTAGAAAAGAGGTGGAAAAGAGGTGAAAAAAGGTGGAAAGAGTCTGGAAAAGAGGTGAAGAAGCATGTACAGGCAGGATGGTATGGGTGGAGAAAAGTGTCAGGTGTGATGTGTGATAAAAGAGTTTCAGCTAAAATGAAAGGAAAGGTGTACAAAACTGTGGTGAGAGCAACGATGTTGTTTGGTCTAGAGACAGCGTCACTGAGGAAAAGACAGGAGACAGAGCTGGAGGTAGCAGAGATGAAGATGCTGAGCTTCTCTTTGGGAGTGACAAGGATGGATAGGATCAGAAATGAGTACATCAGAGGGACAGTACATGTTAGAGGTTTAGGAGATAAAGTCAGAGAGGCCAGACTGAGATGGTTTGGACATGTCCAGAGGAGAGATAGTGAATATATTGGTAGAAGGATGCTGAGTTTTGAACTGCCAGGCAGGAGGCCTAGAGGAAGACCAAAGAGAAGTGAAGGTAGTGAAGGTAGTTGGTGTGAGAGAAGAGGATGCAGAAGACAGGGTTATATGGAGGCAACTGATTTGCTGTGGCGGCCCTGAAGGGAAAGGCCGAAAGGAAAAGATTGGAGATGTGTTGGTTTTTTTTGAGGGGGGTTCACTGAAAATAAATTTTTGTTGACAATGAGCTACAAATTACCCAAATTACAATCATATACCCACATCATTAAATCATGCACTTAAGAGAATGTTCCTTTATTCACTGTGAGTGAATAGAGAGAAAGAGAGACTGAAAGAGAGATTTTGATTTTTAACAACATATTTATTCATAGAAAGCAAATAAAAAAATAATCACGTTGATACAAAATCCAAAAGTTATTCATGTAAAGAGGATTTTCAATAATACTGTGCGTTTTCTGAACGAGAAACATCTAACCAAACTAGGAAAAACAACAAGAGAGACACAGAGAGAGAGGGAGACACGAGAAGATTATGTCATTTCCTCACATCTAATATACATGCATTGAAGTTGCGGTGATATCGTGGCTATGTCAAGAAGACAAGATAATATAACATTTAGCACAGTTACTATTTAGTTACATCTTTTATAACCCTGTGACAAACTTTCTGCCTGGGGAGGCAAAGCTACTATTCATCAGCCATGACAATAAATGCCACCAACATTCTGTAATGTTGGTGACACGCCAGACATTTTAATTATTCATGGATATCATCTGTTACATTTATCTCCAAATGCTATAATTGAGTTTGAAGCCTTCAACTACACACCTCCCTTCCTCATTTTCCCATTCAACTCTGTTTTGAGCCTCAGAGTTGTGACTGAATGTAAGGAAATAAACCACATGTAGACATTAAGCAGGTAGATATCAAGCTTTTGGCCAAGTACTATGTATCACATCAATCAATTAATCAAACTTACTTATAAAGCACTTTTCATACTAAATGAGTAATCCAAAGTGCTTTAAATAAAAACTATATAAGAAACAGTTCAAACAAGAATATCACCCCTCTTCCCCTCTTGGACTTAAACAAAAGTAATTTCCCTATGGGAATTATGAATAGACTGATTTGATTTTTGATTTTCTTATACACACACACACACACACACACACACACACACACACACACACACACACACACACACACACACACACACACACACACACACACACACACACACACACACACAGTCATCTTTTATGGAGATAAAAGATGACTGTGTAGATTAAAATTCAGTAATAAAAGTAATAAAACGAATAAAATAAGCTTGGAGACAGGACTAAAAAGGTAAAAATAATCAAATAAATAAAATTCAATTTAAAAAGTCTGGAAAGGTTCAATAAATCAATCCGTAATTATTAAAATAAGTAAGATTCAAGTAAGAGCCAGACCAAAAGGTTAAAAGTAAAAATAGTTTAAAATTAAATAAATACATAGATGAATACTTTTTCAGTTAAAAGTAATGTTAAAAATGTAGGTCTTGAGTCTGCTTTTAAAAATGTCCATATGTCCTCAGGTAAACTCTTCCACAAACGCCGGCCGTAATGGTAAAAGGAGGCCTTGCCATATGTTTTGGTTAAAACCTTTAGAGTAATTAAAAGGGGAGTGCCTGAAGACCTAAGAGATCTCGAGGGCATATATGTTAAAAGCAAATCAGGTAAACAATTAGGACCAAGACCAGCTTTAATCTTACGTACATACAATCTTACATAAATGCTGTGAGATTGTATATTAAACTGTGTTAATTCGATAGTCCATCCATCCATCTATTTTCTTCCGCTTAATCCGCCACAGTGGGTCACAGGGAGCTGGAGCCTATCCCAGCTGGCATAGGATGTGAGGCGGGGGACACTCCGGGCACGACACCAGTGTGCCGCGGAGCCACACACAAAGAAAAACAACCATGCACATACACAGTCACTCCTACGGGCAATTTGAGACCGGCCAATTACCCTGAAGTGCCTATTTTTGGAGGTGGGAGGAAGCCTGAGAACCCAGAGAGAACCCACGCAGACACTGGGAGAACATGCAAACTCCGCGCAGAGCAAGACTCCAACCCGGACCCGCCGTGTTGTGTGGTGACAGCACTACCCACTGCGCCACCGTGCTGCCCTCATTCAGTAGTCATTAAATACCAAATAAATGAAACTTTCTCTCCCTCGGTCTCTCTCTCTTTCTCTCTCTCCGTCCGTCCGTCCGTCCGTCCGTCCGTCCGTCCGTCCATCCATCCATCTATCTATATATTTATCTATTAGTGGCAGGCGGTGCATTTCACACCTAGGACTTCAGTGATGTTCTCCGTAGTCAAACGTGAATAAATACAACCCATAATACTATAAGCTGCTCCCACCACTGCCACCTATGTAGTGTTCAGGACTGAGGCGTTTATAACTTCTCTCAAATGGGACAAAAACTGGCGTCACTCGTATTGTCACTCGCACAGAAAAACCCCGAATGTCACAGCAAAACCGACTGAAATGACCATCATTTATGACACCACAGCTAGAGAAACAAAATACAGACATACACTAACACAATACTAGATGTTGCATCAACTCTATCATGTATAAAACAGCCTATTTTCTAGCAGGGATACAAGTCTGTGTATTTCCACTACAATCACACAGCTGAGCAAGTGCACAACGTTATTTACATGCATCGCAGAAGAGCTAAAAAAAATTTTAGTATATTTGTGATTTTATTTCATTAAAATTGATTTAATATAAATTAAATTGAATTACGAGAACATTAAAAATGAACACTTATATAAATGAAATGCTTGTACTCACCATAACAGCTGTTCAAAAGGCTTATTTAAACACAAAATCCATTCTCCTTTCTTTCTCAAGAACACTGTTAGCTAAAACAGGTTAGCTAGTTCAGATTAGCTAGAACAAGTTAGCTAGTTCAGGTTAGCTAGAGCAGGTTAGCTAGAACAGGTTAGCTCCTTCAGGGATTGGACCCTCCACTCACTAGAGCTTCTCAAATGTGCCTCTGCATGGTGTCTGCTTAGCGTCTGCATAGCGCCGCCTTCTCAGAGTGAGTATCCAATCACAGGACACGTACTTGTCAGGTGACCGTAAGGCCAGCTAGAATGTCTTCACGTCGCCAACTTGATCTGATTGGCTATCGCATCTGTCTATTACCTATATGTTCCCGTTCACTCACAGTGCAGGGAGACCTACATTCTAGATTGTGAAGGCCCTGAGCAGATTTCATTCAACCTGGCAGCACAAGTGAGCTGAATTGGGTAAAACCTCTCTAACCTAAAAATAGAGCACTGACTTAGTGTTTGCCTATGTGATATTATATCCCAATGTATAATTATATATTTAAACACATATTTGAATATATTTATTTAAAGAAAATGCATTAAAATATAATTAACTTTTATCATAAATAACATGATTTCTAGTTATGTTAGACCAGCAGAGAAGGCCTTGCTGGCCCTGTCCGCCCACCACTGATATACTGTATATGTATATGAGGATTACACAAACACGCTGAAAAAGCATCCTAAAGTAAACGAGCACGTGTTACAGATCATTGCAAGTTTTTGATGGATTCTGTTGGTTCAGTCTGCCGTGATTACCAGACGTAATTTATAAACACAAACTTCTTGCCTGAAAGTTACAGAATTGTGTAAAAGGATCTGTCAGTCCACCATGACAGCTTTTAAACGTGGTTGCAGGTGAGATATTTCATTATGGGTTTAAGGTTTTTTGAAAAAGGACAGGTCGTCTCTGAGTGTAATGTAACGTGTAAAGCCATGATCATACTGTAGTTAAATCAGTGACGTGTGGTCAGGGGAGGCAGGTGAGGCACGGCCTCACCTGTCATAAGAGAAAAAAAAAGAAAAATGGAAGAAATAAATTAAATGGTTATATTTATCCAATGATGAGTATTATAAAGTTATTTTATGTTGAAGATCACCAACTTTAGGTTATTTTTACTCGAAATTGCTGAATTTTCACATTTACCGCTGAAAAACTGAGAAGAGACCTGCCATGAAGCACCAGCCTGCCGAGCCTCACCATAGATTGATGAATGGCTCGGCTAGCTGTGCTGGCATGCTATACAGTGAGACTGTAATGCTATCTCTCTATATGTCGCTATTAAAATGTTCAAACACGTTTGCTCTATGAACTAAATTTCCATAATTTAGCTAATGTATTAGTGTAACTGGAAAAAAACAAGGTCTATGTTGTGAGATAAAAGTTGGGTTTGCAAGACGTCATCACAGCAGTACCACCGGCTTCATTCTTACGTCTGGTTTGGTAATGCTTCATCATTGATGGCGTGTTGTTACTGTTCGTCAGGTGGAGGGAACAAAGCAAATACTTCACCTTTATATTAAAAATGACATGTGTGTGGTTTATTATTTTCGACTGTGTGAGCAACAGAGCCTGAAAATAAGTTTATTAGAAATTAAAATCTACTTTGTTTGGCGGCACCATGCAGTTCTAAATGTTCCTAGACTTGAGATCTCTTTCTGGTTCGATCCATTGTAAAGTCATTACGACGCAAACTGTCAGCAACTGGAACGCTAATGTGATCAATTCAAGGGATATTGACAAGATTGGCAGTGCACCGCGCTGTTTCATCCATTTTAACACATCTGGGACCAGACGGTGTTTCGGATCACCCATTGACCACTAAACTGTTTCACCTGGTGAATGAGGCGCTTAGTGTTTCGGTGCACTTGTGTGCCAAACGTCAGCAGTCACGTCGTTTCTCCATGTTTGAGGCAGGCTTCGGAGCAGTGCTTCACATGGGAACACCCACCGAGTCTGGGGCGTGTATCGAAGCGCCGGAACAAATCGGACATCACCTCTAGGAAGCTGAGCTGTCCATCTGGCAGACCTTCAGCGTGGCCCGAGCAGCAGTCAGGCTGCAACAATTTCTTTAATAATAAGATCCTGCTCATCAGAGACAAAATTAATGGCTTCCTGTCCTCAAACTCTGGTCCTTCTTTAGGTCCCTTAGTTCCGGAAAACACACAGCTGACTCCTGAACCCTTGGGTTCTAAGGATGTCTTTTCTCCAATACAGATCAGTCAGATGATTAAAATAATCTCCTCAGCTAAACCATCCTCCTGTCTGTAATATACCAACTAAACTCATCAAAGAAGCCTTACCTTTACTTAGCAACCACTTCCTTAATATAATTAACCTGTCATTATCAACTGGATATGTACTACGGTCCTTTAAAGTAGCTGTAATCAAGCCACTTCTCAGAAAACCTAACCTGGACCCTACTATTCTAAATAATTATTGACCCATCTCAAATCTCCCGTTTTTATCTAAGATCTTGGAGAAAATAGTCGCTTTTCAGTTATGTGATTTCCTTAAATCCAGGCTACTAGGCTACTACGTTTTTTTGGGGGTTTTTTTTGTTTTTGTTCTTACAGACCTACACTGCTGGAGACTCAACATCCAGACTCACTGAGTTCCTCTCTCCTCCTCCTTCTCTCCAACCATCTCTGTTACTCCTCCTCCTCTTCTCCGATTTCACTCTCCAAGTCTCCAATCACACCCTACTAACTCAACTTCTTCCCTGGAGTCTCTGTGCTCTATGTCCTCACAGGTTTTTCTCAGGTTCACCCCTCATCCACCCATCCGCTATGGACCTGCTCTTCTTACCCCACCAGTATCACCCCTAACCTAATCATCGGCTGGGGTTTGGCTTCCTTTTGTTTCCCTCCGCGCCACCATACTGATCCACCCCTCATCCACCCATCCGCTGTGGACCATCTGCTGTGGACCATCTGCTGTGGACCTGCACCTCCCATTCACCAGTATCACCCCTCACCTAACCATCGGCTGGGGTCCTGCTGCCTCGCTTCCTTCGTGTCATCAACCCCTCATCCGCCCATCTGCTGTGGACCTTCCTCTGTGGACCTGCACCTCCAAGCCCACCAGTACCACCCCTCATCTATCCATCAGCTGGGGTCCTGCTTCCTTTCTTCCTCCGTGCCACCATACAGTCATCCACAAAGCTGTAATTGTGCCTTGACTTTAGCAATGGGAAACATAGCCTTAACCACATTGACACTGACTCTATCTGGTCTATCTGCCACTCTCTCTCTGTCTCTCTTTCTCTTTCCCTGTTCCTATCTTCCTTTGATTTTTCTTCTACCCAACCGGTCAAGGCGGATGGCCGCCCAAAAGAGTCTGGGTCTTGCCCGTAGTTTCTGCCTCATCTAGGGAGTTTTTCCCCGCCACTGTCGCTTATGCTTGCTCTGGAATTTTCAGTTGCGTTTCTCTGTCTGTTAAAGTGCTTTGAAATGTCTGTTGCCATGATTAAGCACTATAAAAATTGAACTTGATTGATCGATTGAAACATGACCATTGATCAGTGAATCAATCGGTGAATCAATCGATGTTGCTCACGAAGTAACGGCTCTGAGAGCCGGCTCTTTGTGAATGATGGGAACCGGCTCCTCAATGCCTCGCTGTCGGCGCTCAGTGCATTCACTGAGCTGATCAGAGGAGGGAGGGGCAGTTCTTATAGTTTATTCATTCATTCATCTTTTGCCGCTTCATCAGCTATAGCGGGTCACGGGGAGCTGGAGTCTATCCCAGCTGGCATAGGGTGTGAGGCGGGGGACACTCTGGGCACAATGCCAGTGCACCGCAGAGCCACACACAAAGACGGACAACCATGCACACACACTCACTCCTACAGGCAATTTGGGAACGGCCAATCAAAGTGAAGTGCATGCTGTTGGAGATGGGAGGAAGCCGGAGAACAGGGAGAGAACCCACGCAGACACGGGGAGAGTATGCAAACTTCATACAGAATGGGACTTGAACCCAGACCCGCCGTGTTGTGAGGAGACAGCACTATCCACTGTGCCACTGTGCCGCCAGTTTCTTATAGTTTAGTTTTAGTTTATTTATTGTAGCGCTGAAGAGTAAATATTTTTAATTTATATTTTGTTGTGTTGCGTGTTTTTAAGGGATTCTGTGTTTGCTTGACTTTAACTTTTGACAAACACTCATCATTTCCAATAAAAGGGTGAACAAGTCAATCAAATAATAATAATAATAATTACAATAACGAGAATTAGTGGTTGGGGACCGCTGATCTAGGGGTAACAGGTAGTGACGTCTGAATGGCATCCCATGGGGCTTCGAACCGTTTGCGACAATTATAACTAAAACTGTTTCAGTACTTGGCGCCCCATTAACTGAGAATGTGGACGCCCTCTTTGGCAGGGTGACTGTACTGCAACCAGATGACGGTCGATGAGCCCGGAAAACAGCGCTTTGACGTTTCCTGTATTGCATATATTTTCTGAATAAAACCAAATATAATCTAATTCAATGTGTTAATCCTTGCTTGTTATATTGTAGCAATATATTATAGGGAATTGTTTTATGATAATTAGTCCTTGCAGGGTTCAATAAAGCAATGACTACTAATAAAGCAATAAAAGATATAGATTACATGTTCATGCATGTATGTTTAATATAAATATATACATATGTGTTCGTGTGCGTGAGTTACATAGGATGATTATGTAATGTCTTTCTTGAGTTGAGCGGTCCGGAAACCGCTGTGACAAGGCAATACGTGAGGCACGATGATGTCGTGCCTCATTGGTAGGGGGCGCTGGTGATCCCAGAGATTCGGCCAAGGAGTCTTCTTCCTCGGCCGTAGAAGAAGTGACAGCAAACTACAGCCATTCATTTGTTTTCCGCTCGTCTTGCCTTACTATATAATTTTTTTCGCTGCTTTTGTTCAGAAGGAGCAGCGCATGGACTTAATTTATAAGCAAACGTAACATATAAACAAACATGTAGGTAACAACATTACGTATTTTTTAATCAAATGTGCTTATTTGTCTTGCAGTTTGTACATTTAAATAATTCTAATAATTTTGCTCTGAGACTTTAAAAATAACACACTCACTGTTGATAATTAAATAGTGAATAAGCTGCACAGTAGGTCCATATGTTCGTAAATCTAATTATGATGAGATCAGTGCCTCACCAGCCATGAACTTCACCGCACGTCACGGAGTTAAATGGTGTTTGGAAGTCGTCTTCAGTTAAAGTGATCGCTATGTTGACCCATAAGAGGTTGCAGTCACAATCCCTCATTCTCAATTAAAGTTTTCCCACGTTTCCAATATTTAAACCTTTATTCGTGCAATTCAATTTGAGCAAGTACTGTAATTTAAAAAAAAACAACAACTCGCCTTGCGTCACGTCAAAACTCCAACGACCACAATGCATTTCAGCGACAGAGTCACTGTCATGTCACATCTTCAACATAAGGAAACGCGTCCTCCTTGGAAGAATTTTATATCATACCATTAGGACAAGACTGACTTCGTGCTATAGTTACTGTTTTTAGAAGTACTGAAACTGTTATTCGTCTTTGAAAGGAGGTTCTGTCAGGAACTAACTGCGTGTCACAAGTAGCCCACAGCTAGCTTTGTAGCTCAGGAGCTCACCAAAATACTGCCTCACAAGCTAGTACGCGCTAAAGCTAAGCTAAGTGAGGAGACCCAGTCCGTAACGTTGAACATGGAGCTCTAACGTTATATTGCGACATCTCGATATCAACGGGACACGCTTTAAGGTGACGACACAAAGTAAGTTGCTCGCTACTTGCTCTACTAGCCGATGTGTGGCGTTTGTTATTGAAACTGCAGAAGGTTAGCTAATTTATACAGACAGCTAAGTTATGTTGGTATCTGGCTCTAGAGTTTGGAAACATCCCGATCAACAACATTAATACACGAAGTGTTTAAAGTATTTCAAACACCTCTCCTAAGGGTATTCGTTACTGGTGTCATTCTCTGTATCCTATGGTGGCGAGTGAGATTTTATCACGTGAGCTGCCACAGCGCAGGAAATCCAAATCAAATTGTCTTCAGTTATGAAAGTTATGAAAGCCAGACTTAAATAATGCACACTATTAAAGTCGTAGTCAAACTTTGGCAACCACCGAATTGTTTTCCAACGACTGTCTGTAAAATTTGTTTTAAATACACACACACACACACACACACACACACACACACACACGTGTGTGTGTGTGCGTTTGTTTTCTGGGTGTCAGGATGTTCCCCTGATCGAGTCGAAATGTGGCTGCAGTGAAAATACTGAACGAGACAGTTTGACACAAGCCGTGGATCGACCCAGCCCTCATACATATTCTGTCGTCTTTGAGGAATGACATTTTTTATCTGATGGATTTGATGAACTCTCAACATAAAGAGATGAAGCAATGATCCCATCCAGGCATTTATTACAAGTCATTGCTGTTTCCATCTGTCGTTGCTAACCAAGCTGCTTATGTCTCCGTACCTTTTGCCTTGATACTTTTGAAATACTTCCTGATTTTGGATATTCAATGAAGCTAACCAACTAATCACTTCAGGTCTTGCTATGACAGCCATAAATTCCCCTGTGAAGTGCATTGTTTCAGTAAAGCAGTTCGGAAAATATTTACCCATATAACTAGAGTGAGCTCTTAATTTCCCCTTCGGGGATCAGACTAGTATACAAAGTTAAAAATAAATAAATAAATAAATAAACAAACTATCTGTAATGACAGATACTGCTGCCACATGACTTTACATATTTAACCCAGAGATAATTTAAAACTGGACTTGTATACCCCTGGCCACTGCAGCATTAGTTGCTTTATCTATTTACTTTCATTTGCTTCATTGGAAGCTGGCTGTCATTTTCACCCAACCTGTTAGTCACTACAGTTCATGCACATGCTAATTATTTTATGTCAGTAAGGAAATTATTTATTGTGGTAAAGTAACTCACTAAAAAACATCTAAAATGTTTGAAAGTCTCAATGCATGTCGGGGATTTTATGAAAAGTGCCAAGGGTGGTTTGAGCTGTCAATGTGTGTTTTTTAGTTTTCAGTATGCAAAATATCTCTTACTACCATGTTTTTGTAGGTTCCATTTTGATACTTATTTCATGAGGTTTCAGGTTGTTGCAGTCAAAGCTTAAGTATTTAATATAAACTGTGTACGCACTGTGTACATGTTGACCCTAACCTTAACAATTGACAGGTCATTCATTTCCTTTCTGATAATATTACAAGTGCTTATTGTTGAATGCACTTGCAGTCATTATCTGTGAGTCATTAATATGCTGAAGGCCTGATATTTACGGACTGAAGCAAAACATTCTCTTAAAATTTTAACTTTCATAATTTTTTTCTCTTTCTAACAGCAAATCTGCAGATTTCTGAATTGAAATTACAAGCAACAGGTGAAGATGAATGAATCATTCCCATGGTTTCCCATGAATTGCATCTGGAGGTGGAGGATGTTGTGAGGAAGGAGCACAAGGCAATTAGAAGCAAAAGTCATGAATCTTCATCAGGTTCTCACAGGGGCTGTCAATCCTGGAGACAATTGTTTCTCTGTAGGCAATGTCAACAGTGTGCCGTTCACGGTAAGATATAATAGCTGGTGGAAATATTTCCCTTCCTGCTGTTTAATGACCCTGATTTTTAGGACTGGTCTACCTGATATGACAAAAAAATACCTGTTCATTTATCAGGAAACTTTGTCCGAACCTGTGATAAGCACTGTAAATGTATCAAGCAGTGTAAAAGTAGAGAACAGAAAACGATGGAAGGAACAATTTGAGTGACAATTTTTCTTTAAATTTCTTGAACATTTTCTACAAAATCCTTATCAAAATGTGGTCATTATCCTCATATGTTTTTTCTTAGGTATTTGAATTAGTTGAGATTCAGTTTTAGATGACAAATAAAATATTGCCATAGTATTGATATCTTTTACCAGTGCCAGGTGTTACCAGTGGTTTGTACATGCTGAAATGTATATAAATCCATCCATCCATCCATCCATTTTCCTTCTGCTTATCCGGGGTCGGGTCGCGGGGGCAGCAGCTTAAGCAGGGAAGCCCAGATTTCCCTCTTCCTAGCCACTTCGTCCAGCTCCTCCGGGAGAATCCCAAGGCGTTCCCTGGCCAGCCAGGAGACATAGTCTCTCCAGCGTGAGCGAACCGCTCCAGTATATAAATCCATAGTATTAAAATGAACTACAGACCAATTCATGTGCCAAACTGCAAATGAGTCTTTTTTTTTCTTTCCCTCGGCCTTCTAACAGTGCTACTGTATATTAGCTGCTTTCGGTGCACTCAGAAAACACTTCCGTCTTCTGGAGGAAACTCTTATTTAGGCTTTGGAATGGTAGTCTGTGTCAAAAATACACAAGCTGCAAGGCTGATTGCTTTGGCACTCTGATTTCAAAGTAAACTATGAACTACTACTATAATGGTATTTGAAGAATAGATAGAAAAATGACAACTCTTTCTGTCCATCTGTCCTCTTATGATGGTGACACACTTGACATCCTGTGAATTACATCATGTAAAAAGACACAGAAATATAGTTTACAGTTAAAATTTTATTGACTTTTACTTATGAGGTACATTTTTTTCCACTGACTGTGACTCTAGAACACGTGCAGTACAAATAACTCATGATGGAATTCCCTCTTAGTGGGTCATAGTGCCATTTTAAATGTCCTGTCTACTTGTTTCTCAACAGGCCTATGCATCAGGCTGTGATGTGGTGATTTTGGGTAGTGACTTTGAGCGACTGCAGATCATTCCAGGGGCCAAACATGGGAACATCCAAGTGGGTTGTGTTGACTGCTCTCTGCAGGACGGACAGGTAAGACAGAGTGGTGCTCTGTTCTTTCGGGTTCTCATGCTGATGCTGACTGCTGTAGAATGTTCATGAAACATATTTGCTTTTGAATATAAACATGACTGTCATTGAAGTCAATATTCCACCTTATTAATAGCTAATCCTCAGTTGTATCGTATGTTTACAGAGGTGAAACTGCAAAAAGCTGCGATTTTCTGTATAAATACAAAATGCAATCTTTGAAAACAAAACAAGTTTACCTGCAGCAGCTTTAGTAGTTGTTGTGTTGTCGTTCCCTTTTCTTCTTCTTCATTTTATTTTCACTTGTCCCATTGGGGGTTGCCGCAGCTTGTCTTCCTTTTCCATGTCAGCCTATCTTCTACATTCACCTCTCTAACTCCAACTGATCTCATGTTTTCTCTCAATACATCCATCCACCTTCTCTTTGGTCTTCCTCTTGCCTAGTTTGCTCTGGACTGTTGACCCCAAGTATTTTAAGTCTTCTGCCTTCACTATTTCTTCTCTCTGTAGTCTCACTTTTCCTTCTCCACTCCTCTCATTTAACCATGATTATTCTCTTTTATGGTTTAATACAACTGTGTTTTATAAAGTGGTGAACCTCACCTCATTCTTGACTCTAAATTATTGAAGTTTTCAGGGATTCCCTTTTCATGCTTAATCATAATAAT
The DNA here is from genome assembly GCF_040054535.1 of Antennarius striatus. NCBI lineage: Eukaryota > Metazoa > Chordata > Actinopteri > Lophiiformes > Antennariidae > Antennarius > Antennarius striatus. Next base: position 16,940,577 of record NC_090778.1, read on the forward strand.
GTCAACTCCTGAGTGCCATTTTTTCTTGCAATCTTGTGTTGCCCCTGTCTCAACTTGTTGAAATGTGATGGTCTCGTCAAATCAAAATATTTAAAGTTATGCTAAATTAATGCTAAAATTAATCAAGTTCAGGAGAAATACTTATGCAGTATTGTTCTTGTAAATTCAGTTGTATGTAAGATATACAGTATGTCACATCTCTCTCTCTCTCTCTCTCTCTCTCTCTCTATATATATATATATATATATATATATATGTATGTGTATATATATGTATATACTGTATATGTATGTGTATATATATGTATATACTGTATATGTATGTGTATATATGTATATACTGTATGTGTATATATATGTATATGTATATACTGCATATGTATGTATATATATATGTATATATACTGTATGTATATGTATGTTTGTATATATATGTATGTATATTCTGTATGTGTACTGTATGTATATGTATATGTATATGTATATATATATGTATGTATGTATATACAGTATATGTATATACTGTATATATGTGTGTATATATATGTGTATATATATGTATACTGTATATATAATGAAAAAAATCTTTTAAGTATTATTTTCAGGGATTGAAATTTAGGGGTTAGAGATTGGGACAAATACTCCTCAATAGAAAGTACCTAGGAAGGTAGCATAAATTATTATTTTGTATATATTTAGTTTAATTAATATTTAGTTACAGTATTGTGCTTAACTAGATCACAACATAATCTTTGTAAATATTGAAAGTCGAAATTCTTCATTGTTTTGTTAAGTAGTTTTTTGGGGCAGCAATTTGCATGAATTCGATAGAATGACCCGTGTCTGTGTGTGTGTGTCTGTGTGTGTGTGCGCACATACTGTATAATATAATCTCCTGTGCAAATGTGGTTAAAATACTTTCTTCTTCATTTTGGGATGAATTTGTTGTTATGAATGTTCTTGAACCTTCATTATTTTATGGAAGACATACGTTTTCAACATCAGGAGCTGTAGTAATTAACTTCGGCTTCCTGTTGACATCCTCAAAAGAAATGAAAGTAAGCCAGAAATGGAAGTATAGTCTACAGTATGTTGACATGACTTCTTTATCTACTGGTATAGATGTGCTGAATATTGTTTGTTCTTTTGCAGTTTAGAAACGTTGTGTTTTTCTCTCCTTTGAAGTATAATTCGTCATACACTTACAGGTACTTTAAAAAAAAAGCTGTTTTCATTATGTATCATGTCATGTGACTGCACTTGTAAAATATTTTAGATATATACAACTAAAATGAGAAGAACAGTGTAATGTTTTATTTTATGAATTAAATTGCATTGGATGGCTTAAGCCAGTATCATACTTTTTTTTTTACAAGTATGTGAGTCAGTAAGCATATTATTAACCCCAGCAGACACACAGCTTGTGTTTTTTATTACAAGGATGTTATACTACTTATCCTGTAATGACTCCAAACTGGTTTCAACTGTTGACACAAAAGGTCTTTTGCAAAGCGTATCTAATTATATGTATTCCAGATCTGCAAAAATGTATGAATGGCATGATATATTTGTAATGTTAATCCATGTATGGTGGATGTTGAGACAATGTGAAAATTGTGCAGACACTTTCATTTTGCTAATGGTCTAAAATTATGGATTTTTTAATGTCCCCACAATATTGATAGATATCAGAGAAATAAATATTTTTGGTGTGTCAGCCTAGTAAATAATGTTCATTTCTGAGAGTATCAAGTTAGTTTTGTTGTGGTACAGTTTTTATTGTGGTCAGTTAATCCGATACTGATTTCTTCTACATCATTAATGTTTTGACCTACATTCATCTCAGTTGACCTCTGGCAGCATCTCTAGGCTCACATGGCTATAAGGAACAAATTGATTGTTTGAGTCATGCACTACTTTTTTTTTGGTTGATTTTGCAGCTATCCTTGACGATGATTTCTTTCTCAAGGAACTGTTTCTTTGGCATATACCCTTTGCATGCCTATTATTTAACAAATCTGAATTTTAAAAGCTAAACTAAATGGACTAAAATTTAACACAAGTCAAGTTAATTTGTGTAGCCCAGATTCACAAAAAAATACCTCAAAGGGCATAACAATCTGCACATGGACGACATCCTTCTTAGCACAACACAGCAGTTCTGCTAAACTTCAAATTGGTCGAGGCTGTTTGACCAGTTTTCAACTTTCACCAATGATTCATCCTGTAAGATCCAGGTGTGAATGCTCAGAAGGTGAACTCTGATATGATGCAAGAGTGTTAATACAATATCTGCAAGCATTACTCGTTTTAATAATGTTAATAGCATCCAGACCGCACTGTTATAATCTAAATATCAGTCATTTCAGGGGAATTTTTCCAGAACACTGTTCATCTATTTAACACCAGTGTAATTAAAAAAGGGGTTTAATACATTTCATTTGGGCCAGAAGTACCATCACATGTGTCTTGTGTTGACTAGCATCTGTTTACTCTCCGTGTACTCTCAGAGATGGAGAGAGAGATATTGGCCACACACACACACACACACACACACACACACACACACACACACACACACACACACACACACACACACACACACACACACACACACACACACACACACACAATTTATGTGCAGTTTAGGCACCTTGTGTTTTGCTCTCCCCTGCAGTATAATCAGTTGCGCACTGTATTAAAAAAAAAGCTGTTTTCATCATGTGTTATGTCATGTGACTACACTTATGCATGTGATGGCTTTTATGAGTAACCCTGTGTCAATTCATACATTTTTCACAAATACGTGAGTCAGTATGCATATTATTAACCTCAGCAGACACACAGTTTGCGTTATGCAGGATGTGGGCTTTATTAAACTTGGTATTTGAGGTCACTGTGGAAATGTCACCCACTCAATATGTTTAACAATTGAATGTAGTTCCCATTTATTTGTGCTAAGCATGTAACCCTGATGAATGCATGCATGGAGGGTGTACATACCATTTAGTCAGCACAAGTTAAATCAGGTCATGTTTAGTGGTTTTCTTTTTGGTGTTGTTTTGTTGGCCACGGGCTTAAGAGCTCATGTCCTACTAAGTCATGTCAGTTTATGTTCTGAGCCTAAAATTTCCTTTTTAAATCTCAGGTGCCAACTTGAAAAAATTAAAAGCCCATTCATCACTTTCTGTATTGTCGAAAAAGAACTTCTTTTATGTAACTGCAATCTATGTCATGCCAAAAACATAGTTTACATAGTTTTCACATGCATAAGCACACAATTCAGATTTTCTTTTTCTAAATTTTTAGAAACTGAAACTGAAAAGAATTTAACAAGTGGTTCACTTTGGGCAAAACTGTACAAGTCTGTCACTTATCATATTTTAGTATCCAATGTGTTGCATTTTATCCTTTCTACCAACAGATTGCAGCTTCTTATGGAAGCATTGTGTGCATCTTTGAGCTTGTTCAGCACCCAGATGAAAAGGTGACGTCTCTAACTGTGAGTAGACTCTAATGGTGACAGCCTAGTAATGCATGCACGTATAACAACCCTGAAAAACAAAACTTCAAACTACTTGTTATTCAAAAAGGAGCAGCATATTGTTTCTCCAAACCTGTCAGAAATTCACTCGTGAAACACACGCATTTAAAGGAATTCTTAAGAAATTAAAGTGTAACGTTGTCTTGCAGACATTGTCGTATTTATGGATTATTTCCATGCTATAGTTTATGCAGAAGTTCTATCTTTGCTCTGTTAGTGTTGAATTGTGTTCTGTTTCTACAGACATTAAAAACTAGTCATATGGAATGGAAAGTTTGAACACATTTTAAAAACAACCCAGTTCCTCTTTCATTGAAGAATTTTTCCACTTTTGCAGTTTATGTCTATGTGGCCTGATCACATGTGACTCACATGAGAGCAGCTTCACTGTTGTTTCTAATTTCAAGTTGAAACTGGTGATATAAAATTGGAAAAATGACCAGGACAATTTCACTTTTATTGTTAATTCAATTTTTATATAATATATTTGTTGTTCATTCATTTTTTAAATTAACACAGAAGGAGAACTGCCAATGGCACAAGACTGGTCAGTTTGTATTAAAGTCTATGGTACGCAACCTGGCCTGGCATCCTACAGGTACTGCAATAAATATAACGCGTTGTTAAAATATCAAATAATGATAGGAGATATGGATGGTTATCTGGCCTGACGTGAATGTGTCCTTGTGTGTCTAGGAAGGACTCTCTTAACTGGCTCTTGTAGCCTCCAGTTGTGGTGTGATTTTGATGTTGTGAAAGATGAAACTACCGAAGAGGGAAATCAGACAGAAGTGACCATAAGAAACTCACATTCTGCCTGGAGGAGCATCTGGCAGAGCAAGTAGGAACTGAGAACCACATAATAATCACATGATGTTTGAAACTATTACATTTCTGTATTCATTTGAAAAAGTATTGTTTTTCTGTCTAAATTTCCTGATATTTTTGATATTGTTACAAACACTAGTTATGATGAAATAGCCAGTTTGATAAACTAGATAATGCAAGCGTCCCATTTGGATTTATTCATTATTCAAATGTTTAAAAAAATTCTCTTATTTACCGTGTATTTAATATTCAAAAATATGAACTTTAAGTAATATTAAGTATTTGATGTTGCTCTTCTAATTTGAATTTTTCTTTGAAGGACTGCATCTCCAATTAGTTTGATGAAGTTCTCCCCTGATGGTGAATTCTTTGCTACAGCTGGACAGGTGAGTTGCTGTTACCGTACGAGAGCAGTTGGTCAACCTCATTGATCTTGATATAAGCTAAAGTAATCAAGCAATTTTCATCTGTTCATTTACATGGATCATGTCCAGGTCAAGTTTAGGTCAAGGTCTATGTCGAGTCTGTTCTAATTGCTGCTGTTGGTCTGCCTTCATGGGTATATCTGAGGAATTAAAACATGTGTACGGTTGTTTAGTCATCCCTTGATTGGTTGTTGGGTATTTAATGGCTAATTAATTTTCTTTAAAAAAAAACAACAATGATGGCTTTACCATTACATAGATAAAACTATTTTGTTTTGTATCACTAGCAGCTGTGTTTTGTTTTGTTTTTTTGTTTTTTAGGTTTAAAAGGATTTGCTTGTTGATTGCTGAGTCATAATGCAAGTGCATCAGTGTGTAACCATTGGGGTTCTATCAATTGGTTCTGTGCTAGTCTTGCAGTGCATTGTCAGTCTTTTACTGAATATGAGTAGAGTAATTAGAAATGGATGTTCTTCATATAAAACATACAGTAATGGTCTTGGCGGAGGTAAACTATTATTCCTCAGGTCAGCGTAAAGCTTGTAACCTGCCTGAAGCCAGAGTGACCTTTCTCTCCATTAAACATCAGCCAGCAGATGGTGGCATCACAACATGAATGATTGAGTAATATGACCCTTAAAAGCCATAAAACATGTTAACAGTTGTGGAAATAAAAAAAAAACTTATCTATTTAAAGCTATGCCTTGAATATACTATCTGTTGGTACATACTGAGATTTGTTAATTTGTAGTAAGATCTGCAAATTTTTGAAGTGAGGCCAAAACATGCTGACTGTGGAAATATAGATCTGCTAATGTACAGGAAAATCGGTAAATATGCAGATCCTTTAATGAAAGATGGAATAGCATTCGGATTGTTAGTTCTAATCTATACGGTGTTGTGCCAGAGCAAATCACATTTATGAAGCGTAGTAAAGGTGGATTCTACAGCATAATAATAATGTTTTCTTGTTGGTATTTCCTCTTAAGGATGACTGCCTAATAAAGGTGTGGTACAGCACAAGTAAGTGGAAGTCAGGTGTTTCCAGACTCTTCACACCTCTCGAACCCAGCACTGATGTCAAGGGAGAGCCAAACTTTTCCTTTGTTTACCTGGCCCATCCTCGCTCAGTTACTGGCTTCTCGTGGAGGAAGACCAGCAAGTACATGCCACGGTATGCACATCATCAAGGCAAATTTCAGATATTCTGTAAACAGGTAGAGTCTGTCCTGCTCATTTACCCCAATATGCAATGTTTGCAGATTTAATAAAAATCACAGAACTGGGAAAAAATAAAAACATGTTTGATTCTGTGTGGAATTGCAGTCTTATTGCAATACTGTACTGTAGCTCCCAGTTCTATCCTGTTTTTGTGAATTATTGTCTCATTTTGCATGATCTTTAATTGTTCTGATGGGAATTATAATGTGGCACAGTACAGCTCATCAGAGTTATGTATGAATATTATTCTGGAAATTTCTTATGAAAGATCTTTATTTCCTATCAGGTCACAAAACCCAATGTAAACAGTAAGACGGGATGATATTAAAGCAGAGTTTTCAGTCAACTTAGCAACTTGTTCTGCTTGCATATTTCAACTTAAATTTCAACTTAAAATCAGGATTTGATGATGTTAAATTGCTGTGTTTTGCTCCTCAGCATACTTCAAACAAAATTGTTTGCCATTGTGCTTATTTTTATTTATCCCTCCTAACAGAACTGCAGTATGTAACGTTCTGCTTACCAGCTGTAAGGACAGCGTATGTCGACTCTGGGCAGAGACTCTCCTGCCAGGAGACACTCTGCTGTCCAGTCACCATAACAACCAATCTCCTGGCCAACACAATGACACGTTCAGATGTAGTGGATCTACTAGTAAAATCAGCAGTAACTGGAAGACCCACGGAAAAACAACACAGGAAGTAAGCTGTTTTTTTTTCCTTAAGATAGAAGCCCTAATTCTTCAAAAGAATTGGAACACTGTAAAACATGAAAAGAACAGAATATGGTTTGTACCGTTTTTTTCAATAGAAAATGATGCAAAGATTATATAGTTGATGTTTTAACTCATTGGTTACTGACTTTGAAGCCAGTAACACACTCCAATTATGTTGGGACAGAGAAATCTGAGGATTTGTCATAAGAAATCCTATTTTAACAATTTTTTACTTGGCGATATTACCATAACCTCAACCTCAAAAGGCTCAATCATTCACAAGCAAGGATAGGGAGAGGTTGACCGCTTTGAAATACTGTATATCAGCAGTTCCCAACCTTTTTTGCATCATGGACCGGTTTAATCTAAGACAATATTTTCACGGTCTTCATTTGCTCGATAACCGTTAATGACACCAGGACAGCTGTAGTCTAATAATAAATCATCCGCAGCGGTTTTATGTAAAATGCAGACATCAACAGACAATAAACAATCCTTTTTTCATAAATTGATAATATCTCTGTAAATGAAATAATTGTAAGAAATATTTACTGTATATTAAAAACTCAATTGAAGTGACTGCACTGATAAGATTTATTTTTAAATATAGCGACTTACAAACAGTGCATTCAACGTAGGAGAAATGCTGATCATTTCTAATAAAACTGTGAATAAGTCAGTCAAATAATAATAATTACAATAATGAGAATTAGTGGTTGGGGACCGCTGATCCAGGGGTAACATCTGACGTGTGTTGCGGACATCCGGTCTACACCACAGTTTGGTTTTCTTTACGGTCACTGCAGAAAATCCCACTCCACAAAGACAGGAGGTTTTTGATACTTTTTAGGCGATCTCAGGATAATCTGCATTGACTTTAATCCACAACACTGGTGCAGTTGTGGGCTCTTAATTTAGGGGTAACGGCTGGTAACCTATCATGTGACTGAGACCTGTCAGGTGGGACAGACGCAGGCGTTTTTCTGTGTGTCATTCCGCACAGATGTCACTTTCCAAAATAAAACATCTTTCAAACTCCAAAATAAATAAAACGTAAATAATGTAAATTATTTTTTATTTCTATGCGGCCAGGTACCAAATGACCCACAGACCGGCACTGGTCCGCGGCCCGGGGGTTGGGAACCACTGCTATATATGATTGTATGAAGGCAATTACATTTATACACCAGCTCAGGAGAATTCAGTAAAACTGTTGGATTGTTTGCGAATGTATGCGTTCTGTCTTCATTACCTTTTGAAATTAGGACCAGAAAGCTTAGGCTAGTACTCACTAAGGGGCAATGCAATTTGTTTTGGTGAGCATTAAAAGCATCATATAACAGCTGGATTACCACTGTGTTTTCTTTGGTTGTAATATGAAAAAGAATTACCTTAATGTTTTTAATAATTAGGAAATAAATGGTAGTCTGTTTTGTCTTTTCTTTTTGGCTCTGATGTAGAAGGCAGGCTCCAGGATTTTAACCACTGTTAATGTAGGACATCAGGGTGCTGCAGAGATGTGAATGAGAGCAAAGGGAGCCTCTGAAGAGGATGGAAATAACAGAGGCTTAGTGGAGTTAAAAGGGAGAGTTAATTGGTATCAGCCATGAAGATGTTTTTTTCATCTTTCTACAACTAAAGACTACCATCGGTGAAAATTGTTTGCCTCCTTCTGCTAAGCGATGCAGCACTTCAGGATGTGACTTCTGCTGATTCTGCTGCTCTCATTTGTATTGGTGGTGCCTTCCACTTCAAGTGACTGGCATTGTTGCTGACAGCCTAGTTATGCCTCTAACACAATACTTATCCATTTAAATATGGACATTAAAATGATAATAGGGCTCACGAACACTTACAGAGCCCAGGGCTCATTAGGTTACAGGAAAAAGAGTACATGTGTGGAATTATTCATTAATAAAACTAGGTCAGAACCTCGTGTGAGGCTGGAATGAGCCTGGTCAGTGTGCAAAAAATTAATTTTCCAGTTTTCCTTTCATTCCCCTAATAATTATTTATAGTTAAAGTCTGCTGCAGTGAGGGTACCTGCAGATCACTGAAATGTTTTAAAATATCTTCAATAATGTTTTTGATATTAAAGGTGTAAAAATTAGTGCTGTCAGGTGATCAAAAAATTTAATCTAATTAATTACAGGATTTATAATCAATTAATCTAATCGCATTTTAATCTCAGACCTGTTAAAGGCCCCCAAATAAAGAAGTTGAATTCTAGGGCATTACAAAATTGTAGTGCATGACTAATCAATAGAATGCACCAAGAAGAGAAGATGTGAAATCCACATTTTTATTGGTTAAGTGTGCTTTATAAATGAAATTCAAAAGAAAAAAGGCCAAGCACATCAGCAAACCAATTAGGCCAGGTGCATTTCTCAAAAATGCAATACGATTACAGTTAAATAAAATAAATAAAATATTTATTTCTGAATAAAAATTCAGAAATAAAATAAGGCTGAGTCTCAAATCGGCACATAAACCGACTCTCAATCAAAATGAATACTAAAGCTCAATACAGCAATTGAAAATGAATAGTATAACATGCCTCTAAATAAGACAACATCAATCGCAAGATGCCAACAGGCATTTCCTTTAAAAGGGTAAGCTGACGTTACAGGAACTGACAACAGACAACTCGATGTGTCCTTGACGTGTTTTGCATTTAAATGATACGTTAGGCAGGAGCTGCTTCGGTGATATGAAAATTCTCTTTTACAAAAGGTACAAATCATTGCGTTTTTGTTGATAGTCCCACTTTTGTTCTTTTTATAAATAAACTTTACGCCCAAAGGTCCGATTGGGCTTCCCTCACTCTCCTGTGTCGCGTCCATCTCTGTTATCAGTCACTCTGCTTTTGACTAGTGGCGCAAATACAAAGTGACGTACCACTGCAGCCTACAGGTCCTTCAATGGGCCAAATTTAAAATGCTTGCGCATTGACTTGCCACTCACGATTAATGGCGTTAATTTTTATAGTGCGTTAATTTGCAGAGTAATTAATTAATGTAATTAACGCATTAAAGTGACAGCCCTTGTAAAAAAGTCTTAGGCCCTGTCCACACGACGATGGATTTTTTTAAAAACTGAACTTCTTAAAAATGCATCGAAAAGGATTCCCGTCCACACGACAGCATTTTTAAAAAAATCTCCGTCCACACGTAAACGCACCAGTGCGTTTTCGAAGATGGCTATAAGCAAGCCAAACCATGTGGTGGCAGTATTGAGTCAAATTTTATCCAATAGGAATCCTCCGTCTTTTGTTGTCACAACGCATGGGCCCATAAATACAACGTCACAGCGGTTTTCGTCACAGGCAAGACGTCAGCGTTTTAAAAAAGTCGCGGATAGGCCGTCCACACGACAACGCAGACCCAGCGTTTTTTTAAAAATCCACCTCGGCCGGCGTTTTTAAAAAGTTGCGTTTTCGTTCTGGATATCGGCGTTGTCGTGTGGACGGAAGGCGTAAACGCAACAGAAAAGTTGCGTTTTCAAAAAATCCGTCATCGTGTGGACGGGGCCTTAATGTATTGAATTTTATCAAACTGTTTCTGCATCTGATTTGTAAATTTTCTGAAAAGGTGTCCTTTTTTTAGTTACAGTATTTTCCGCACTATAAGGCGCACCTAGAAGCCTTTGATTTTCTCAAAAACTGACAGTGCCTTTATACAGTATTTGACAAATGTTTTAACGTCGTGGACTCCCTCGTGACTTGTGCATCACATTTTCTCTGCTGTAAGCAGCACAAATTTAAACTGCCATCATTCACACATGAAATTGAACTTTAAAGTTGTCCCTTCTGATCTCACGCAATTTGTACATGCAGTTGGAGCAGTCACAGGCCAATGCATAGACCGTATTGTGGTGTTTGTACACTGAACAATATAATAGAGTGCTGCATGTCCTTGTGAAAAACAATACAACCATGTACGTGGGAATAATGGTACATTCCTCCTCAGATCTCAGCCTAAACCGTGAGTTGGATGTTTGCCAGGACTAAAATTGAGTTCTGTAATTATGTCAAATAATCTTCATGAAAGTAAGAATTGTCTTCCAAATTCTAGGCTGCTAGGAGACAACTGTTCCAGGTTTATACTGGACCTTTTTGTGCAGTTCATGCCCAAAACTGCAGATCCATATCCATTATTGTGAAACAACAGAAAGTCAATTAGATAACCTACTGTAAGAACAAAATTAAGTTACAGTTTAATATCACTTCTGCTAAAATGTCTTCCCTCTCACTCAGCCATATCTGTTCTCTTCAGTGATCCCCTGCTCATTCTCTATTTTCAGACAAAGTGTGCATTCATTCATTCATTTTCCAACCCGCTTAATCCGCTAACGCAGGTCGCGGGGTAGCCAGTGCCTATCCTGGCAGTCTCAGGGCGTGAGGCGGGGGACACTCCGGGCACGACGCCAGTGTACCGCAGAGCCACATACAAACAAACATACATTCACACACACACTCACTCCTATGGTCAATTTGGGACCGGCCAATTAACCTGAAGCGCATGCTTTTGGAGGTGGGAGGAAGCCGGAGAACCCGGAGAGAACCCACGCAGACACGGGGAGAGCATGCGAACTCCGCACAGAGCGGGACTCGAACCCGGGTCCGCCGTGTTGTGAGGCAGCAGCGCTAACCACTGCGCCACCGTGCCGCCACAAAGTGTGCAGTGAAGCTAAAATGTTTTCCTTGTTGTTTAAGCATCAATAGAATTACACAGAGATCCTATCCCCGAGAAACACCCAAACATAGCAGAGTAGCTTAGATAGGAAGGAATACATTTGAACAAAGTTAGTTGATTTATTCAGATCATAACCTAAAGCCAGTTTAACCAGTACAGGTGTGTCAGTCGGAAATGTACAAAAGAACACTTTGGTTTCATCTTCTAGCCCCAATCTTTAAATTACTTGTTGTTTTTATTTAGGTCTAAATCCCTAAAAAGAGGAAAAAAATAGGCATGGTGCATGTATTTATTGTATGTTGTGCATGTATTTATGTTATGGAAATTCAGCATGGTGACATTATTATTAGAATATCAGCATTTTAGAACTCCCAAATGCCAATCTACAATTATCCTCACAGATGGATATTCAAGAACCATTAGAATTGTCCTTTTGCCGAGATCCACCTCAGCCATCGCTGACTGGCTGCCTGCCGCACAATCGGAGCCAACATTATAACCACAAGACGACCAGGAGCAACATGCCCCATGCTAATGCTCTCTGCCACTTCCATATTGCTGCCAGCATCAACCCTGCCACAGGTTAGACTCAAGCACTTTGGTTTCTGTTACTGTTGGGTAATTCTGATGATCCTCTTTACTGGCATTATTGTGAGCCAAATTTCTCCAGATTTTATTTTAATGTGGAAGAAAGTTCAGGATAGTGCAAAAAGATGTCTAATTCTGTAACTCTGTACATTGTTTTTGACATGTGTACTGTACTTAAAAGCTTGATCCATTTTTTTTTTATGGTAGACATTCCTCTGCTTCCCTCCATCTCTTCTCTCAACACCATGGATGATGAGGAACCTGGAGGTCCTTTTACTGTCCATTGGCTCAACAATAAAGAGCTTAATTTCACACTAGCCATGGAAGTGTTTCTGCAGCAACTCCGAAGCAGCCTGGAGCAACAAAATCAGTACCCCCAAGAAGGTACTGAAAGATATTTTAATCAGGCATTAAAGGTTGACTTTAAGGACTGTGGATGTGGAGTTAGACTGACATTTCATTTCATTCAGCCAGCCAATTGCTACGTCTATCATTCCTTTTAATGCTTTTTTAATATGCAACATAAGGGTGTTGGAATTTAAGTGCATCAGAAACCTACATATGAAGCCAAGAGTATTTGAATTTAATGATGTTTGCTCTGAGTTATTATCATAAGTAAGCAGTGATCTTGAAAATAAGTTATTTACAATGTTTCTTGTTTGGATAAGGGAGGGAATTGACCGGTTGTATTTATCTCATGGAAATATGAGATAGTACTTTACTGATCCCCACATACTTGTAAGGAGTAATTGGACAATTCACCTCTATGGGGCGCCGCCACTCAAAAGGGGGGAGGAAAAAAAGGGGGAAGGGAGGACAGCTATAAAGCGATAAAGCGACAAACTATTTTTATCTTATTATTTACGGTAATTTAAATGTTTATGAACCCTCCCCATACTGATATTAAACCACCTTCTAACTGTATTACCTTTTCCCACACTCTTATCAACTGTTGAAAGCACTTTTGTGTCACGGAAGAGCGCTGCCTTCCGAGACTCACGGAATGTAGTGCACTTGATGTACGAATGCGCGACGGATTACTGTATTTGGTATTTTTGTCTTCAAACATTGTGTGGTATCCGTCCTATGCTTGATGCTCTGTCATTCAGAATTCATATTTTGACAACATTGCTTTCTCTTCTAGAGCCTGAGGATGAGGATAACTCTGATGTGGAAGATAATAACAGGCCAAGGGATCCCTCAGGACCAGAGGCTGTGGAACTTCCTTTGGCAGCAGTGAAGCACCAGGTGGATGTGCTGTTAGAGGAGTGGAATAAAGGCTCAGACATGCTGTTCAGCATCCATCCTATGGACGGCTCTCTGTTAGTCTGGCATGTGGACTGGTTGGATGAATACCAGCCAGGCATGTTCAGACAAGCTCAGGTTTGTTCACTGTTGATTAGTTTATGTTTATGAAAGTAGTGGAAAGTTGGATTTATGTTGATTTATTATCTTGTTTTAACATCATCTTTCACTACTAAGGTGTTTACAAATATCAATAATGAAGAATCTGGGCTTAATATTACAATGAGATGACAACTGATGAGAATTTACAGAGACCGAATTACAGTGAGAAAATACAGAAACGCAAATAATTTGATTTTACTGAACATGTTCATATGAATTAATGAATGTGCTAAACTCAGTAGATTCACACTTTCCAGTGACTTATTTCACAAATGGATTTTCTGGGACTTCATTTGTTTATCATCTCAATAAGTTTGTGATTTATTTTGACAGCCATGATGATGTGGCTCTTTTTCTAATGGTTAATTATCTAGCCGCTCAGACAATTATATCGTAATTATGCTTGACTTGAAAACCAAATTCAGAAGTCCCCCTGGGTCATTTTTATTAGAGTTGATATAATGAGAATGATATAATGAGAACTGTATGAAATGGCAATTTGTCAGTCAGGCGAGACAGCAAGCAGAATTCCAACTTTCATTCACATTTAGGGTGATTTGGCCTGAGTGCCTCAGTAAGATAAAGCAGGATTGCTGTTATTATTGTTGTTGTTGTTGCTCTTAGGTTAAGTAGTGTTTGTATGTGTTGTTGAACATTATTCATTTCACATACACACGTGGACAAAAATGCTAGTAAATTTAACTCAATATTTTGTTGCACAACCTTTTGAGACAATCACTGCAATCAAATAAATTTTGTAACTGTCAGTGATACTTCTGTACCAGGATCAGGAGACAAAACACCACTTCAGACTTGTCCAATGTTTTGCTCTAAGCCATTCTTCTGTGTTTTTAGCTGTGTGAAGGGTGCAAGCCTGTTTTGTTTGTTTGTTTTTTAGATTTATTCTGTTGAACTACAGTTCAAAAACATCTGATTTTCATTTGGTTGATTTTCATAAATTTTTTATTCAGTACTTTTGTCAGTTTCAAGTTCTTTCAGTGACCAATGTGGGTTTATTTTTATTAAGAGAAAGAAAAACCCACCAATAATTTTGTCTACGTGTGTATGTGGAGTAGCAGATGATGGCTGCATTCACATGTTTTACATTGTTATCGGTGTGACACAAATAATTTTAAAAAGTCCAGCTCAGTGTTGAGCTTTTAGAGCAGTGATGAGTGCATGATCTAAACTGCTATGTATTTCATAACTAATGCAATTTCATAAAAATATTCTTACTTTGGATTTCATTGCTGAGGTGTTTTTGCTTCTTTCTTAGGTGTCCTTTGTGTCCCGTATCCCTGTAGCATTCCCTACAGGTGATGCAATCTCCCTTAGCCACAGTGTTGTTATGTATGCCTGCAACAAGAATGTGGATCTGGCTATCCAGCATGGCAGGCATCGACTCTCCGGGAGCACATTGCCTCAGACCAAATCTGCCCTGATAAGCTATGGCGGTCAAGAAAAAATTGCACCAAGTAGTAGTCTTCGACTAAGTATCTTCACCCCAAATGTCCTTATGATCTCCAAACATGCTGATGGCTCCCTAAACCAATGGGCAGTCAGCTTCGCAGAGGACTCAGCTTTTTCCACTGTGCTCAGTGTCTCGCACAAGTCCCGCTACTGCGGCCACCGTTTCCACCTCAATGATCTGGCCTGTCACTCAGTACTCCCTCTCCTCCTCACCACATCACATCACAATGCCTTAAGAACACCAGAGATAGACAACATCCTGGCTCCTCAGGGCACCAGCTCCTCTGGTTTCTCTCATTTGACATCTCCACCCCGTGGGTCATGGCCTAGCCGGGTGTCCTTAGGTGTGGTTTCCCAGGATCCCAATGCCATCTACAGTGAGCTGATTTTATGGAGAGTGGATCCTGTTGGCCCTCTGTCTTTGTCTGGTGGGGTTTCTGAACTTGCTCGGATCAATTCTCTCCATGCGTCAGCTTTTTCAAATGTCGCCTGGCTGCCTACACTCATTCCCAGCAGCTGCTTAGGTGAGGGAATATTTTTATTTGGAATTCCCAAAGAATTTTATTGCCTACATTTATTAGCCATTTTAGTAAAAACAACTTCATTTTCATAATAGCTGTTATTTTGGTTCACTGATACATATATTTATGAACCTCTATAACTAGTTATGACCAAAGGAGATGAAATCTGTGATGTATACTCCCTAAATAAATAATGTATTTGGTCTATATGACCTACGTGTATTAAATAAGTACTGTTGAAATCAATTAAATTATTTAATTTAAAAAGGGCAACTTGGTGGTGTAGTGGGTAGCACTGTTGCCACACATCAAGAAGATCCTTGGTTCAATTCCAATTTTGCTAATTGTACGTTAATACATATACATATATGTGAGAATATATATATATATATATAATGTAAATTTTTTGTTGTGACAACACAAATTTTTTTATTCCTTTTTTGATTCTTTAGGTGTTTACTGCAACTCTCCCAGCGCTTGCTTTGTAGCAAGTGATGGCCAGTCACTCAGGCTGTATCAGGCTGTTATCGAAGCTAAGAAGCTGTTGAGTGAGCTATCCAATCCTGAGATATCAGTAAGTGATACACCAGGATTCTCAAACTGGTGGATATCATAAAGAATTGTGCTCATCATTTTGTATTCAGTCTGTTAACAACTCAAAAGAATTTCCACTTTCACAGAATAACATAATAATAATGATAATAAGTAAGATGGTGTTAGGTTAGATACGGTAGTAGAACGTTTGCATTGGAGCACATAAATCAAGATATAAATTAGTACCTGAATTTATCTTCCCCAAGACAACTGGGTTGATTCCTGCAACAATTCATGTTTATCAATGGCACTTAGCTTAAAAAGATCCAACAGTTGTAGAATCAGTTGTAAACTAAAGATCATCCAGTGGTCTGAAATGTTTTAATCTCTAACGTGTAAATGACCCAATGTATGAATAGACAAAGTTACATTTTAGTGTAATAGTGCTCAAGTAAACAAAATAAAATGTAAATTTTTGTTTCATATTAGAAATATGTTGGCGAGGTGTTCAACATCATCAGTCAGCAATCCACAGCAAAACCAGGATGTATCATAGAGCTGGATGCCATTACTGGCTTTGTAAGTATAAAGACTAAAAGGAATTAAGTTTATGAAGACAATGTTCTGCTTCTTCTGTTCTCTCAATGTTGATTATGTCTAACAGCAGAAAAATGTTGTAAGCATCTGTGATCACACTTGCTAACTGAAGGCTGTCCACTTATACAAAATATGTATTGTATTTTGTTTAGAAGGAGTATTTGAATTCTACACCATTGGTAGCATCAAACATTGTGTAGGATGCTTATTAGTCTGAAATTTGAGCGACCCTAACTGGTGGAGAACAAACCTCTGTGGGCATGTATATACTATACATTTACTGTATGTTAGATGAACACAACTTCCAATGGTTTGACTTTACATGATAGCTCTAGAGCAGTGGTTCTTAACCTTGTTGGAGGTACTGAACCCTGCCGGTTTCATATGCTCACTCACTGAACCCTTCTTTAGTAAAAAAAAAAAAAAACGTGTGTAAACAAAATAAAATGTAAAATAAAACGTGTGTAGCCACAGCTGCCCTGGGGCAGACTGACGGAGGCATGGCTGCCAATCTGCGCCTACGTCCACCGGAACATTCATACACCAGTGAGTACCCCACTGGAGGCAAGGAGGGTAAAGTGTCTTGGCCAAGGACACAACAACAAATGGCGGGAGCGGGAATCCAACCGCCGATCTTGAATCATTGACCCGCGATACCACTGAGCCATGGCCGCCTGTTGTACATATTCACCCAACCACTTTCTTTTTTTGCTCAACATGGTTACTGTTTATTAAATTAAGAAAGCAATCAGATGAAGTACCATCATGACAGGCATAAATCGACTGAGTGCGCAAAATCCCATGTAGCACAGGTAGGCTAATCGATGTAGCGTAATCACCTGCAGCCAGTGATGGCTAAAGGGGGCGTGTCATCACGAATTGACACGATGTGTCAAACATACACAGTGATTCGTGTATGTTTGGTAAAAACACCCAACACATTGTGTCAGGTGTTTTGTCTTGACCTCTGTCTCTGCCGAACCCCTGAGAGCACCTCACCGAACCCCTAGGGTTCGATCAAACCCAGGTTAAGTACCACTGCTCTAGAGTGAATGAAACATGTTCAGTATCTGCCTCTGCTGTAGTTTGATGATGGCTGTTGTTGGTCTTCTGTAGCAGGGGAAGGAGACCCAGCTGCTGCACGTTTTTGAAGAAGATCTGATTCTTGGCAGTGAGAACACAGAGAGCCCTTGGAAAACTCTTGATTCTCCTCAAACTGGTATCAAACAGTTCTTTAAAAACTTGGTTTTTCTTGAACCCTCCTTTAACAAAAAGTTAGTGGTTTAAGTCTTTGCCATTCTCTGTTGGTGTATATTCCTCTGCAGCCTCTGGTGAGCCACTCTTCTCAGCACGTTTTTTCCTTGTGGTGGTCGAAGCGACGCCGACAGGTCGTTCACTCCTCCACATGTGGCATCTTCATCTAGCTGCTCAACCTGTCACCATTGGTGGGTGCTTGAGAAATTTGAAGTTGACATGGTGTCGAAAAAGTTTTGATCCATTCACACCATTGCTTCAGTTCAAAAACTTTTGTTAATCATCTTGTTTTCATTCATAAACAAATAAATGAGTGGCTGCTTTAAAGAAAAATTTCCAGAGAGAATCTCTCAAAATCTAGATGCCTGATAAGAACCAGTAATGAGTAAGTTTTTTAACGCCCTATTGTATAATAATATGAAAAAATGTGTTCAATATCAACTGAATTAACTGATAATTTTTATAGCAATCCAGTGATATTTACATGCTATTGAAATAATGACATACTGTTTGTTTCACAAAGCAAGTATTCTGAGGTTTTGAGATTTTCCTAACATTCCACTTTTCTTGTCTGTGTTCCCACAGAAGTCAGCACAACCGAGGATGCCACAACCTCTTCTCCTCTGAACAGCTCTCAGTACATCTTCGACATGTTCAATTCTCCTGTAACTCCAAAGAGTAAACCATCCACTTCCAATCTTCACAGTGCCTGTCGTCTCAGCCTCACTACACACAGAGTATACAGCCAAGAAATGGCTCTGCCCGAGGGGGTAGAAGCCATCAGTGTCACACCCTCAGCAGGTGAGGAACAGTTGAGCTCCACATATATGCTGTAGTTTACAAAAGGTTCTAACCTGTTTCTCGGAGTGAAATGGAGAAGAAAAACATTACAGCTTTGAAGACAAGATTGTAGTCTTTTAGGACATTACAAGGTCAAAGACACAGAAACCTCCACTACTGAAAAAAATCTGTTTCGATAAACCATAACCTTAATGATTTGTAACAATGAATAGCATTGTTACAAATGCTATTTTAGAGGAGATGAGTCCATGATATACGTATATGGTTGGACAAGGGTAACCACATGTTTCTTTTTTTTTAAATCTGTAAAAACATGCATTACTTTAGGAATCTTTTCTCCAGAGATCAATTGAGTGTAGTGATTCAAATACCTATTTCATGATAAAAATAACAGTAGTATATTTTATGTGTGTAGCTATTTCTTTATGAGAAAAGCAACACAAAGTTTTACAACAAATATGCCTAACATAGGAAAAAAAGTAAATTACTGTAAACTTTATTATACGAGTGAAAATAAGATGAAGATACATTAATGCTCGGATGCCACCAGTATTTAAAACAAGATGAAATTGGATTGGAGAAGGAAAATAAGTCAATTATTAAAAAGAATTTAAGGGTGCATGCATTACATATATTAAATAAACAAACATACTTTTAAAATTATTTTTGATTTTCATTTCACTTTAACTTTGCATGTCTTATTTTAAAAAAGTTTATAAGCAATCTCTTAAAATGAATTTTAATATCAACAGACTGAGGAAAAGATCCATAATCATTAGTGTATTTTCATTCTTTTCCAAGGTCACCTGAGTGCATCCTGTTCTTTGCCAGCTGGCAGTGTACCCTACCTCCTTGCCACTTCCTGCTCTGATGAGAAGGTGCGCTTCTGGAGGTGTCATGTCACCGCATCAACGCCTTCCAATATGGATAACTTGGTGTACAGTTGGGAAGAGTGGCCTCTCCTAGTGGAGGATACGCTTCCCAATAGCAGTGCAATAAATGTGAAGGGTCGCCCCGTGGAGGTTTGCTGCTGTCATGCTGGACGGATCGCAGTTGCTTACAACCAGATGCCAAGCACACCAATGAACTCAACACCTCATCTGAACTCAACATCCCATCTAAACTCTCACAGGCTGCTGACTTCTCCTCCTACACTCTCTTCCTCTCCTTATGTGAACTATGACAAAAGCACCCACCTACCCCCAACCTTGGCTGTACAGGACAGACCAAACCTCACTCTGACTCCCAACCCAGCAAGCACAAGAGAGCCACTGGTATTCATTAGCATCTTCCAGTGTGAATCCACAGGTGGTTCACAGTGGATTCTAGAGCAGACCATAGTTCTGGACAGCTCAGATCCCACTGCTAACTGTGGTGTTAGCATTAACACAGCTGGAAAGTGCGATATTCCAAGTAAAATGAAAGCTCGGCCTAATGAGAACTGTCTTCTTTCAGCTGGTAAGAGCCTGGTTCACTTGGACTGGGTCTCCCAAGAGAATGGGTCTCATGTTCTGACTGTGGGTATTGGGAAAAAGATTTACATGTATGGTTGTCTTTCTGGGAAGCCTCCAGAACTCTGTCTGTCATCCGATTCTGGTCGAGGCCAGAGCTCATCTCACATGGTTCTGCTTCGAACAGTTGATTTGGTCTCCTCCGTTGAAGGTTCACTACCCATTCCAGTCTCCCTTGCCTGGGTGCGAGATGGCATCTTGGTAGTCGGCATGGACTGTGAGATGCACGTCTACTCCCAGTGGCAGCCCCCAGCACCACCCAAGCTTAATGCCGCATTAGTCCAAGAGACAGACATTAGCGGCAGCATTTCCTCCATAATCTCAGCTGTCAGACAAAGCCAGGAGAACGGTATCAACCCTGGGGGCCCCATGTCATCACTAGCCCCTCCTAAAAGGGTCCTGACAAGATCCATGATGAGCTTAGCTCAGAAACTCAGTGGAAAGAGAACAGCTTATGATCTCCCCATAGAGAAGGAAGATTCTGGGCTTTTTGAAGCAGCTCATCAACTCTTTCCTACGCTGCCTCAGTACCATCCTGTACAGTTACTCGAACTCATGGATCTAGGGAAGGTAATTGAAAGAAGTTGTTCAGATACTGTCTTGTGTTTTCGTATACTTCACATTTTCTTTGAATTGTGTTCTTTGTGTCAGTGTCGTCATCTTTAATGCATCGTTATTCCATATAGTTTGAAGAATTGTAGAGCAAGTGAATACATTTAATGTGGAAATATGCCAGGTCACATTTAGCTCAGTTGATTGTACATGTTTCCCATATAAAGCTACGGTCCTCCAGTGTTTGGACAGGTTCTATTTAATCGGTCACGTTTTGCTGCATGCCTTTGTCTATCAGTAAAAAATATGCAACACCTGGAAAAAATACCAGGAAAAAAGAAATATGCAAGGAAGTCCTCATTTGTTGTGGTCGCTTTCCAAATTTGTTATCTGAATCAGTGTAACTTTGATATATAAACCTGTAACAAATTTGTCCATCTTAAGGTTCACCGTGCCAAAGCCATCCTCTCTCACCTGGTGAAATGCATCGCTGGTGAGATTGTGACACTTAAAGACAGCACAACTAATCAAGAGAAACGTTTGCGTTCCCGAACTATCAGTGCTGGAGGCAGCACAGCCACCGACTGGAGGATGTTCAGTAACGCAGAAAACTCCACCCCCAACTACACAGAGATCAGCTCCATCCCTCCACTGCCTCTGTATGCACTCTTGGGAGCTGATGAGGACAAATCACCAAAACCTGGTGGGTGTACAGAAAGTTGTTTTAGAAGAAGTCTAATAGTAGTTGTTACTAAGGAATCTGATAATTAATTTTTTTCATTCAGTATACTGTATAACATTGGAAAAGTAGTAGAAGTACTGCTAGTATAATAATTATCAGTTTTAATTTAAAAAAATATCAGTGACGGGAATTTCACAAGCCTATTGGCTTCGGATGTTGTTGTTGATGTTTTAAATGTGATGAAGGGAAAATAAGGGTAATTAAAAAGAAAAAACTAATTCTGATAGAGGATTTAGCAAGGCTATTTGGTAATTTAAAAAACCATTTACCATTAAGAAGATCTAAAAGGGTTTGTTTTTTCTTCAGTAAATGAGATTCAGTGTAGTATTGATGCTATACTGCTCCAGACCCAGGACATCTTACTATTGAGGGAAATCTGACATATCCTCTTTTTCAGAATGTTCAAAACGAGAATGTTAACCTGTGAGCTGAAGCTCAATAATAACTGGGTCATGCAGAAAAACAATGATCCCTAAGCATAAGAGGAATTCAGCTTGATTACATAGTAAAGTTTAGTATAGTCAAATCAGACCTGAACCCATTTGGATGCTGTGACCTGACGAGCTTATGCTCTTTGACCCTCCAATGTGGCTGTGCTGAGTAGTAGTGTGAGGAAGAGTGGGTCAGATTTCCACCAAAGTGATGTCAGAGACTGATCCCAAGTTGTCTATTAGGATTATGGAGGTGAATAATTTTTAACACTACTGATTTGGGCCAAGGGTAATCACTTATTAAATGAAATTGTGTTTTAAACTTGTATTTTTTGTCCACTTAATTTCCCTTTGTTTTCATTACATTTTGGTGATCTAACACATTTGGGGGGGAAATACTCAGACATCGAATAATTCAGAAGGAAGTCAAATATCATATCACTGTCTCATTTGTAACCACCCTGCCTCAGGCTGAAAGAGATTGAGAATGATATCTGTCTCTTCCAATGTCTAGCTCTCCCTGTAGGAGGTGATCTTTCTGCACGTCTATAAAAAACATGTCATGTGTAATTTTACTGTGTCTTGTGCCTGCCTGCAGATAAAGTGTGCAGTGTGAGTGGAGACAGTGGGCATGGTTCCAGTCACACCGATGCTTATGATGAGCTCTTTAAGGCACCCACCATAGCAGATCTTGACTCTCTGGACAGCGATCAAGAGGAAACTGGAAGCAAGGTGCACTTTAGTTAGCTTATCCTTAGCTAATAGACTGTTTAGTTTAGATTGCACAATTTTTCTCACGTCTATTTATTATGTATTCTTGTGAAATATTGACGCCATGTGGTTGATTTTAGAAGTTCTATCTTTTTCTCTTCTGTAGGTCATTGACCTCTCTCAGTACAGTCCAACATACTTTGGTCCAGAACATGCACAGGTTCTGTCCAGTCATCTCCTTCATTCCAGTTTGCCAGGCTTAACCAGTACAGAACAAATGTCTCTCATGGCCCTGGCTGACACCATCGCCTCTACAAACACAGACCTGGATAGCCATGGCAAAAGCAAAGGTACCATTGGGAAATAGAAATATAGAATAAAAGATCTTCATCTTAAACCATCAAATAAGTACAAATACAGTAAGATTCCACATGTAGTAATGATTTGAAGGAGTAGTGAGAGCTGTTTGATTCATTTTGCAGGTGGAGATACGTTGGATGAGTGTGGTCTGAAGTTCTTGCTGGCAGTCAGACTCCATACCTTCCTCTCTACTTCTCTTCCACCAGCCCACCGTGCACAGTTGGTACGACAAGGTAGAGTGGTTTTCACAGAGGTTTCTGTAGGCTCATTTCATGACTGACACGGACAAATGGGATTTTGACTATAGGATTCAACCACTGCATCACTAAGAAATTGTTCCATATCTAATTTACCTAGCCTAAAGATCCCAGATTACCAGGTTCATTCTTTTGACATATTTGCAGAACTTCGCAACAAAGGACTAGAAAAGTTGTGGAATGTGAACAAAAATAGTTTGGAACATTCCACAGGTAACTGGGTTAAGAATGAATAAAAGCAGCTATGACAAAACATTTTACACTTTAGCAAGAAACTCGGTGGCCAGCAGGATAACACTGTAGCTGTCAGTCAACTTATATTTATATATAGAACCGACTACTCAGTGTGCATTAACTCACTGAAGTTCTTTTAAAAATAGCTTTATCTCATTCACTTAAATCATGAATTTGTCTCGTCCCTATGAAATCCTCACCCCATGTTCAGTGTATGTGCCTGTGTCTTTTCTCTGCAGGATTGTCAACATGCCATTATGCCTGGGCTTTCCACTCCGAAGCTGAGGAGGAGCTGCTGAACATGCTGCCTGCCCTACAAAAGGAAGAGACCACCTGGCCTGAGCTGCGGGCCATGGGCGTGGGCTGGTGGCTGCGCAGCAACATCAAGCTACGAAGGTGTATTGAGAAGGTGAAGTGCTTTATCACATAATTCATTGTGAAAATCAT
Organism: Antennarius striatus; assembly: GCF_040054535.1. NCBI lineage: Eukaryota > Metazoa > Chordata > Actinopteri > Lophiiformes > Antennariidae > Antennarius > Antennarius striatus. The sequence continues at coordinate 16,964,420 of NC_090778.1, forward strand.
TAACAGGCACAGGTATTTAGGTATTATTATCACTAATAAATTCAATTTAATATTGAAATTATGCATGACATGTAAGTTTAGAATTGATAGTTTAGTTTGCAATTTATACGTTAGAAGGTAGTTACAACTATTTTTTGATGATCTTACAAATTGAAGGTAGTAAAACTACCAATATTTCTTTACTTCTATTTTTGTAATTTGGGGATTTCTGTTGTATTCGGCAGCACTTGAACATTGTGTTTTGGATTGGTGGTCAACTAAGTGACTCAGATTGTGAACATGTCTCCTTGTTTTCCTAAAAGAAATTGCATCCAGTTATTTTGAAGCTTTAACCATACAAAAAATTAGTTTGTCCATTATCAGGATTACACTAAAACTAATAAATGGATTTCCACAAAAGGTATGGAATGGTGAAGCACTGGTCAGACAAGAACCCAACAAATTTGTTGCAGATTCCAAAAATATTCATAACTGTAGCCCTTATAACTGTTATTTAAACTCTATTTATAACTAAAAGCAAATCTGAAAACATTGTGTAACATTGTCTTTCAGGTTTACTATTTATTTTTCCACCATAAAATAAGATTAAAGTGTTTTCAGGATCCACAGATGTGTGTTGTTGGGTTTTGGTGGAGGGGTACGCGGCTTCGTGTCATTCTGCTATATAATAATAGTCCTGTTGGCTGGGTGAAATTGAAACCTTGCTGAGGCTGCTGTAAAATACAGCATTATAACTGAGTTTGAGCCACTCCCTGGGATTACTTATAAAGCTACAACTTTTTCTGTGGATTAAACTGCATAGGCTGAGGACACACAAGCTGAATTTTTTTTTTTTTACTTTGTCAGGTTGCCAGGGCTTCTTTACAGAGAAATAACGATCCTTTGGATGCAGCTATATTTTACCTTGCTCTAAAAAAGAAGGCGGTGGTCTGGGGACTGTACAGGTAGGCAAACATCAACTTGTTTTGCAACTGAATTATAAATGCACACCTAACACATACTGTTAGGGCAAAATTGGTTCAAACCTTCGTCCAAGACTGTTTTGTTAGATTACCAGAGACATGAATAGTTTTCTTGTTTTGAATCCACAATGTCTCTCCCTCTAGATCTCAGAAGAATGCCAAAATGACAGAATTTTTCCGCAACAACTTCAGCGAGGACCGATGGAGGAGAGCAGCACTGAAAAATGCCTTTTCTTTGTTGGGAAAGCAGCGTTTCCAACATTCTGCCGCCTTCTTCCTTCTAGCAGGCTCCCTTAAGGATGCTGTGGAGGCAAGTGGAAAACAGACATGACAGACTGTTAGCAAGGAGTGCAAGTGCAATTTCACAGCTCGCTAATTGTAGTTTTTAAAGCTTGTTGTTATTAGCCAAGTGTTGCTCAGTTTCTTTTGTAAGAGGTGTGTAATACTGTAGATTACTTTTTTCGAACAGATGACAATCAATGACAGCATGTGGTGGCATAGTAAAAAACAGGAACCTGCTGAAAGAAGCTGTTCTATCAGTATTTATGTAGCATAGAACATTGTTTTCATTATTGAAACAGTTAAGTATATTTCTACAGCTTTATCTTTCAGCACAAAGCACTACGGAATTATTGATATTGACAGTTGACTCTTGGGTGTTGGTGTCTTTTCTCGTTTAGAGAGAACAGTCAATAGCACAGTGTCGCATTTATAATCCAGGAGCATCATTCTTTTATGGAAGCAGCATAAATTGGGACACTACCTTACACTTTCATAAAGATATGTTTTTTTTATTACTATCTGCCATCACAAAGCAGATAGGGTATGTTCAGAATTTACTCTCAAGGTTTGGATTTTAACAAATTTGAATTTGTACTCTACTTTTCAATTTTGTTTCTTTTAAGATTGTTAGAATCAACATAGGCCCCATGCTTATTTTATAGAAGATAAATGTGTTTATTAGAAGCTGCACTCTTTAAAAATGTATTGTTCATGATGAATAACTCAGTCATATATTCCTATTACATTGTCAGTTCACTGCCACTGGTTAGAGTACCGTATTTTCCGCGCACCTAAAAGCCTAACATTTTCTCATAAACCTGTAGTGCGCCTTATAATCCGGTGCGTCTTATATATGGATTCATATTCATATTAATATTGGTTAAAAACATGATCGCTGAAAAAAAGCCGGCAGTCTGGCTGCCAGTCATGCCGCACTTTATTTTTTATTGTGTGCGCCTTATAATCCGGTGCGCCTTATATAAGAAATAAATTATAAAACAAACAAATTATTGAGGGTCCAGTGCGCCTTATCGTGCGGAAAATACTGTATTTGCTTTTGACACAGTCTAAAGCAATTCGATTGAGTATAACTGCTTTGCTCTTTCTCTGTTGAAGACAAGCAAACATTTCTTTAATTTCATTTACCCTGTTGCAGTGAAATGAAGCTAGCAAGTGAGGAACACTGGTACAATGTGTCAAACACAGTTCACTCCCTGGAATCTACTAATAAATATTGGCGAAAGTGTTCAGTTAGGTTAGTTGGACAGCCCCACAAAATAATCTTGGCGTGCATGCAACTGTCTATCCCTTGCTATCGCTTGCAGAGGGGTAAATCTGGTCAGAGGACGTACTTAGCCTCTTATTCATCAAGGTTATTTCTGCTCGGAAAGACCTTGTGGAAATGAGTCACATTATTTCATCAGTGTGAGTAACTAGAGCTTCTCTAAGCATTTTATGGAAATGAGTGTCGCCCAGTCAAAAAGCTGTTACTGACTTTGCTTTCATTTCTCTGGCTGGGAGGTAGTGTCATTGAAATGCACCTCACACCTTACCAGTTGGGGGAAACTACATCAACTTCAGCTTTCCACAATCATTTTGCCTCATGACGACAATGTTTTGCATTCATCTGGTCCTGTATGATTTTCCAAATTACTGTGTATTATGAATGTGCCATCTACTCTTTCTTGTCTTATCCCCTCAGTACAGAATGATATCATGTAGGTGCAATCTTTTTTATTTGTTATTTAAGGTTTGTTTAGAGAAAATGCAGGATCTGCAGCTGGCTCTGGTGATTTCCAGATTGTATGAGTCTGAGTTTGAGACAGCATCCACCTACAAAAAGATCCTCCAGAGGCATGTTCTGGGACAAGACAAACAGGTACAGACCTCATGTTATCTCATCCCACAAGCTATTTTTACTGTTGAAAATCTCTATATCACGTCAGTATCGTATGACCCTTCAGAATTTCATTATTCGTTCACTGAAGACACCAGAATGAGCCTTTGTTACCTCTGTTAATGTCAGATTCAACCCCACCAGGACCCGTTCCTGCGAAGCATGGCTCACTGGGTCCTGGAGGACTATAGCAAGGCCTTGGACACTCTGCTTGAGCAGCCTGCTGATAACACCAGCATGGGGTCCACTATGAGCAAAGGCGATGCTGGTAGGTTTACAGCGCTGTGACATTGTGAGTCTGTTCAATGCAGCATTTTCGGTACATACATAGAGCTAAGCATTGAGTACCTCATTGTAATCTGATACTTTGATGTTAATAATGCTGTTTAACAAAACGTTTTTTGGCTTATTTGGTCATTAAAGTATATACTGAAGTTATTGGAGCCTTCTGGAAAATGAAAACATAGTTCCTGATTCCTTTAATAAATGAAGAACAAAACTTGATATGAGCCTCTTTGATTTAAGAGCAGAACCTACAGATTAACATCCCTGTGCTACATGTTTTATAACAGATATTCTTAAAACTCTACAGAGAAAAAGGCAAAGTAAAAAAGGTTCTTGTGCATCATATATTATGAGTCATGTATTTTTATTTTCAGTCTGCGTTGTCTGGTCCTTTGACATTGTTTATACCTGGATGAGAAAGAGCGAACTGAAGGCGTCACCTTTTTGTCTACTAGCTCTGCTCTCTAAGTCTCTGTTTTTAAGCTTCTATTTCCACCCTCTCCTCTACTTGAAGTCACCACAGAATGTAGCTCACCTAGATCAATGTTTAGACATTCAATGAATATTTAGTTAAGTCAGCTCTGTTCCTGTGTTGAATCCAGTTACATAGATAACATCAATATGCAGGTATTGTCAAAATACCAAGGGCTGAGCCTATTCATTGTTTTATATTTTGACATTAGTTATTCTGTTTCCTTATCTACGACAGGTTCATCTTATGTGTCTACATGTAACCCTATGGTTTTCAACTTTTACACCTACCTACGGACTCATCCACTCCTCCTTCGTCGTCATTTTGGCTCGTCAGACAAAGCAAAAGTTGGCCTGACTGCTGAGGGTCGTAGGGCCGATTCCATTAGCCTGGAGGAGCGAAGACTGTTTTTCACGGCTGCACATGCACACTTGCGAGCTGGATGTCCCATGTTAGCACTTGAAGTCCTCTCAAAGATGCCAAAAATCCAAAAACATTCCAAACTTGCCAGCCACAAGGATACAGACATCGCTACCGAACTCTGTGTTGGGAGTAAAAATGAGCAAACATCGGATTCAGATTGGTCTCAGCCAGGTCTGAATGGCTATGACTCAGATGGAAACAGTTTATCTAACAGCCATTCAGATTCGGTGTTGAGTTTTGACTGGAGCCAGCCATCAGTAGCAATCCCAGATGAGCCATTAGAGCTGAAATGGGACAGTGACAAAGATGGTGATGATGATGACAATGATGATGTGGAAGAAAATAAAAATGGTAACAATAGAGCTGCAGACTGCAGCAGCATTTTCCATGACATGCAGGAGGCTATGTCACCACCGATGGAGACGTTGATGGAAGAGGACTCTGAAGACAGCAATGACTTCATCGCACCAAGCGATGACATCTTGGCCGCCCAACTGAAGTTCACTGCCTGCTTGAAGATCCTGACCAATGAGCTCCGGACTTTGTCGACAGGATATGAACTGGAGGGAGGGAAGTTGCGTTACCAGCTCTACCAGTGGTTAGAGAGAGAGGTAATAACACAAACATTTGAACACTTTTACTAAAACTCCAAATCTAAAATTTTCAAACTCAAAATTTTCAGTGTAAATATTGCTGTTGTGATTTTATATCCATCTGTGTGGTGAAGCATTAGTCTTGCTGCACCCCTAGGTTCACTCAATAAAACTTATATAACTTGCATGACTCCCACACGTCTTTCCAGTTTTCAACAGCACTGACGATTTTGTCTGTCTCTGTGGCAGTGTTTGTAAATATATACTTATATATATATATATCTCATTGAAATGCATTACACTGGTTTGACTTTATTAACTAATTTGTCTTTTTACTGTGAAAGCTGCTTGACAGTTTGTTAAAATAATTTATTTTCAAACCTTCACAATAAAAATTTACTCCTACTGAATAAATGGATTTTGAGATAGAAGCGTGTTTTCCCCAGGTGGTGGCTCTCCAGCGCTGCTGCAGCTACAAGCCCTGTTTGCCAGAGCTGTCAGTCCAGGGTGATGCCCCTGTTTCTGTGCTGGTGGAAGAGGAACAGGTGGGTGTAGATCGCTGACAGCATCTAGATTTGTCAGATGTTCATGAGGAAAAATCAAAACGACGCATCCTGTAATAAAAAAAATTACAGCGGTGAATTTCACTGAAATTAATTTTACACAATTCTTGCTTGGATATAAGAATATGTTAACAATATTTTTGTTTTGTCAGTCATAAAACACAGAGCATGCTCGTCTATTTCTTTACTATCAGCAGGAAACTTTCAGATGCATGTTATTCTTAATGTGAAAATCTATCAGTTTTTAACATCAATGAGTATCATTGTAGTTTTACATTGGATTTAGCAATGTATCTGAACGCAATCCATTTTGATAAAATCACAATATTAACATTATTTTATGATTTGAAATTGCTTTACCAGCCCAGGAGCCCACGTGGTGAAATTCAAAGGAACAGGAGACACTGGCTGCAGAGCAACCAGCCTTTATTGAGGATGTTTCTGAGCTACTGTAGCTTGCATGGAGCTCATGGTGGAGGACTGGCCTCTGTACGCATGGAGCTCATATTATTGCTTCAAGAGTCTCACCAGGTATTTAAATCATACGCGGAACTTATACGTACAGCTGGACAAATTTTATTCCGGAACAACATTGGCACTGGCATGCAGAGCTGCAGTTATCATTACTATGTAGTACTTGTTATTATTATGTAGTTATAATTATTATTATTTTTATTTTTAAAGAGAGCTCAAGGTCTATGCTGGCTACTGAGCAGAGGAGAGGGCAAAGTACATTTGAAAGATGAACAGGATGCCAGGGAAAGTTTGTGCTTAAGCAACCATCTTTTCAAGACGTACAATCTCACATTCAGTTCTACTTAAAATTAAAATAAATTAAAAAAATTATTGTGTGATATAGGCTGACAGTCTGTGCTGATACTGAGCTCCTGAAGGAGGTCTTGGTTTGGGCTGAATAAGGTTGAGGCAAATTCCAGGAGGTGAACAACTCGATCACACACCACGGAGATAAAATGCTTGCCTGATTCGCTCTCTTGTTTTTGAACTAAAGTCTTTTTTTTCCCCAGCTCTTGTTCCATGGTTGTCAAATTTCTCCATTGTTGCCATGGAGTTTTTTGTATTCTCTTTTGTCTTAACTGAGCCAGTGAGCAGAGCTTATATCAAAAAAAGTGTTGTTAGTCTTACACAGAATCATTTTCAGGCATGTAGCGGATGAATTCAAACCATCCTTCATTACTTTTCTTTCTTTAAACCTTGTTCACGTTTATACTGGTGAACGCATCAGACTCGGGAAAAGGTTAAATATCACCTATCGTTTCCCTGCATGCATTGTCAGATGTCTCATTTATCCTCTGAAAAGGAAATAAAGATAAATACATATTGAGTTTTGGGTTGACTGTAGTGGGAACGTGATGTGTGGCTCTCCCCACAGAACGACCCGTTCCATTCTGCTTTGACACCATGTTGTCAGCAAACCTCCATCCCTCTACTGATGGCATGCACGGCCAACGTAAAAACAGTGGTGGCCAATCCCATTGTCTACCTGACCAACCTGACACATGATATCCTGGAGACCATCAGTGCACTCAACTCTCCTCCACATCCAGATGTTGTTAACAATGAGGTGAGGCAGTCTTGATGATCCATGTCTGCCACTGTTGATGGCGTAATAGGATGTTACCTTTTTGTCCATGTGATCTTGGAAAATAAGACCACTAGCTCGTCATTGATATACTAAAAATCCGAGGCGATTAAGTTTAGTTTCTTTTCGGTTTACTTTTATTTTGATTGCATTCATTCATATCAGACACTGATTCATGCTTCTTGTATCTCTTTCCTTCCTTCAGATCTACTTGATGCACACACTGGCCGCCTCATTGTCGGCCTGCATATATCAGTGCCTGTGTGATGGACACACCCACAGGTAAGTTTCTCTCCTGCGACCTTTAGCTAGTTATTCAAAGCTACCGACACTCAAGCCTGTCCTGTTGGGACTGTTAGTACAGTGTAGCCTGACAACAAATCAGTGATACAGCAAAAGCCTGTTTTGTACTTTGGGAATCAAGGGAAAAGAATCATTCTAGATGCCAAACCAGTGTTCGAAGAAATGCTTTCATCCAGTAAGACTCAAAAAGGTTAAAGATCATCCTGGTTATCTAACCTTAAGCTTGTCTCTGAGCAAGCCTCTTGGAGCCTTTACATAGTTCACTTTTATACGTTTCTTTCAACGTGACTTAGTAGCAGTAGTTATTATGGGAGTTTTGTTTTCCTAGTCTTAGCTTTTCAATTTAAATGATGAAATGCCAGAAAAAACTACTTGTGCATGTGTTCTCAGGTTTCCTCCTTCCTTCTGTAAGTTGTGCATGCATTGTTTGGTGGTCATATATTCATAACCGAGGGTCTGTGCATGTGTGGGTGTGTTTGTTTCAAGGTTTTTAACTTATTGGAGCAGAATAATAAGAGAGGGGAAGGGACTGGTATTCATATTTTATAGTGAGACTGTAATGCTCACATACATTTAAACACTACAACTGTACCAAATTAAGAGAGGGATTTTACTGTCTTGGGCTTTGCTTATGAGGGATCATCTTCAGGCTGAGTCATTTCACTTAAAAAATATATATATTACAAACTTTTATGATCAATTAACTATTTATTGATTAAATTCCTAAATATATTGAAGCCTGTTGTGTTAATGTCATGGAAGTTGGTGTTGTAACTTCTCAAAATTCACAACACAGAACAGCAGCAAAAAATAACTGGAAAGTCAGGAAGTGTCTTTTTGTTGTTGTTCTGGAAAGAGTCGTTTGAATAGACTGTTCTCGTTTAAATGGACTACAAAAATGTGCCAACAGTTTTATGATTTTGAGGTAAATGGTTGCCATGTAAACAGCCCCTGAGGCTGCTTTAAGGTTTGGATCATTACACTTACTCCTCATATCACAGTCTCTACTATCGAGCTATTGTGATTTGTGCTGGTTCGTATACTTTCAGGTTCCCACACATGTCCATTGTGAACTCCTTTCATTTGTACATTGGACGTGTCGCACACACACATGCATAATGATAGAAAAGACAGCCACTCTGGCTAGTTTTCATTTTAAGAATAGATTTTAGAGAAAATGCAATAAAGCTCTGTAATCAGGATGCCCCCTGGACGTCCCCCCGGGCTGGCGTTCTTGACTTATCCATTTGGGAGGAGACCACAGAGTTGACCCAGGACAAGACTGAGGAGTTATGTCTGTTGTCTGGTTTGGGAACATCTCGGTGTCATCTCTGAAGAACTGCTGGAGGCGGATGGAGAGAGGAGTGTCTGGGCTATTTTGCCAAGTCTGTTGCCCCCAGGACCCAGACCAGGATACACAGACAAAGACGAGACAATGAAAAGCACAGTTGTCAACTTACTGCATGTTTTAAATTCATAGATTCTTTGATCCATTTTCTAAATTCTGTGTAAAAATGTTCTCTGGAACATTCCACATTTTTTTTTGTACATGTGTTGAAAAGTCAGTCATTGTGAGAACTGAGAAATAAGGCATGCGTCATCATGAAGCATATCTTCTGTGTAACCGAATAGAATAGAAGGGTTGAGCTGCAATGCAGCACATTAGTATTTCATGTCTTGACAGAACAAAGCTTGACAGCAGTGCCTCTTAGAAACATCATCCGGGAGTTTAAACATTTAAAATAAAACACTGATATATATTTACATCGCCTAACCTAATTTCACAAAATCCACTTTTCCACCAGCATTGTGTGTTTAATATGAATGCTGTGCTGCCCTCAGACTGACTACAGAGTTTCTTTGTTGTCTGTTGGATGTCCCACAGCCATGTGAACCACTTCACAGGAATCGTGTATCAGAGTGTGTTGCTGTCCCAGAAGCAGCCTGTCAGAACGCTCAGCATGGATGAATCTGTTTTACCCAACACGTCCCCGGCTCAGTGGCCAGGTAGATCAGCTCCTAACTGTTCTGCCTGAAATCTAGAAACAAGTATAGGTGGAAGACCCAATTAGGTTTTTGTCCGTCTCCTTTTATGTCTTGTTTCTTTTGAATGAAGCTTCTAATGGATTTAAATAATTTAAAACAAGATGTTACATAATTTAGATTTTTTATTTTACCTTCTAATTTTTATACATTTTATACAGCAGCAGGATGGTGAGCATGTAACTACTAAATGAAGTAGGATCTGTCTTAATTCATCGTTTTCAGCCTTTAATGAAGCCTTTTGATTTATGCATGTTAATTTGGGCTGTACTTGCTTTGTTTTTCATTGTTTATTCCAAATGCTAAAAAATGGTCATAATTTGGTGTATCCGTCTGCACTATTAAATTGTTTTCCCGAACACTTTCTACGCAGGTATCACTTCTCTGATTCACATGTTGAGCTCAATGGGTGATGACAGCCAGCCGGGTTTAGCTGTGCTGCTCTGTGAGATCCTGACTGCTGTCTTCCTCAGTCTGTTTGTGCACGGCATGGCCACTCACTCCAGCAATGAGCTGTTTCACATCGTGGCCCACCCCCTCAACAGCAAACTTTGGTTGTCTGTGTTTGGAGGTGGTGTCCGGATACCCATCAAAGAGAAACACAGGAGTCCAACGAAAACACCCCCACCAGGTTCGTCGAGCTTTATGTGGCCAATCAGATTCGCTGGGGGGAGGTGACACAGGAGCTAAATCAAATCAGTCCGGCTTAAGTAATTGAGTTTGCATCTGTAGGTCAAAGTGAAATCCATCATTTTATTAATGTACAAGCTGTTTGCCTCACACTCTCTTTCAGCTCTTTCAGTAGCTCTGTCATGGATGGCAGAGGAAAGCCAAATACAACTACAACCCCCCCCCCCCCCCAATGAAATATGTGTACTATTTACAGTTGATGAAGATGTATTTAACATGGCTGGCATTTGTTTTGTGTATTTTGTGAAAATGCATGAAATTTAACAAACACTTTGTCTTGGCACCTCAGCTTTGCCAAGCAGCCTGGAAAGGAAGTCGAGGCGATTCAGGCTTCTGTCATCACGCAGCGGCTCCAGAGAGGAGGCTGAGACAGAGCAGGAGGGCCCCTCCACTCCCACACATGCTCCTGTGGTGGAACAAGAATCTCCCCCCGTCTTTAAAGAACGATTCATTCCTCCAGAGCTCAGCATTTGGGATTACTTTATCGCCAAGGTCATCCAGAATATCAATAATAGTATAGCCCCAAAATAATCGGTTAAGTCATATTTAACCCTTTCTTTATGTGATGACTCTTTTATATACGAGTTCTATGATGGTCTAATTAACTTTTGGCCGTATCTCTGTGGGTTGAGTTTATTTTGTATTGTTTCTGTTTGGCTGCACTTTATTCATTGTTGCCGTCTGTCCTTTAGCCTTTGCTGCCACCATCAGAGAACAGAATTGAATACGACTCTGAGGACAGCCAGAGCAGTCAGGATGAAGAGGATGATGATAATGACGAATATGAAGATGCATTGGAGCCCAACTTACCACAAAAAGAGCATTCCAACAACAATTCGTACAGGTAAGGAGAGTGTTGATTGTGTTTAATTTTGGCTGTCTGTGTCTGAATGGCTTCGACCTTAGTGAGGAGGTTAGGGTTCGTAGGGATTGGTACTGTTTGTCAGAGCCTCTATCACAATTCTGGAGCATAACTCAAAAACATTTTAGATTTTTTTTTTTTTTTTTTACACAAATTCTCCACAAAACATTTTTTTTTACATTTCCATGTTTACAAGTTGGGCCTATTTTGTGAGTGGGTTTGATGGTTGCTGAGTCATACTTCAAAAATAGAGTACATATTTTTACAAAAATTGTATGTACTCATCTCCCATCTACTGTTTTTTTGGGAAGTAAATTTTTTATGTCTGAGGGACAACTGATGTGTTTTTATCGGTTTTTCTGTTTGGAATGTGCCTGTGGCAGGCTTTTATTCTTTCATTTTTGTTCATGTTGATATTGTATTCAGTCCTCCCATCTCGCAAGTTTTCTCTACATTTTGAATATGTCTTTGCACCCCAGGTTTATTGAAGGCAGCTTGGGACCTATTTATGTCCATAATGAGCATTTTTTGTTCTCTTCTCAGTTGGTGTTTGATGCGTCTGGCAATGGTTCAGCTGGTGCTGTCCAACCTCAAGTCCTTTTATCCAGTGGCAGGATATGATCTATTAGGTAACCACTAAAATACAAGGATCTAGATAACGCTGTCCCATTTCTGTTTGTTTCGGCTAATCTTATTGCCTTCCTTTTTGTGTGTGCCTACTCCTACTTATGGCAGACTTGCCCGTGGCGTCTCCACTGTGTCACTCTGTACTGAAGACGCTACAGCGCTGGGAGCAGGTGCTGCAGAAAAGGCTGGAGATTTTTGGTGGCCCCCCTTTTAAGTTCATCTCCACCCACCTCCTGGATGAAACCGCTACTCCCGGTCCTGCCCTTCTCAGACACAAGGCCCTGTTTGAACCGTCCAACACTCCTTTCAGGTTTGACCATTAGCTTTTTAACAATGTTAAAGTATTAGAATGAGATGTTTGGGGGGTTTTTTAATTTGTTTTGATGGAGTTTAAAATCAGTCACGTTTTGTGTGATTTAAATATAACCCATTGTATTTGTTCAGGGCTGAAGAAAAAGTAATGTTTACACATAGAGAAATGGATTGATGTCTCCTATATGATACCACTTCCAGCCTACATATATAACCTCCAGGTCTTATGAATTAATGTTTACATTATTCTAATCAGTTTTTACAGTTTGCCTTCAACAATAAATATAACTGTACATGTCCAAACCATCCAAGTGTACTGTATTCAGAAACTATTCCCCAAGATCTCCACACATATACATATACAGACATACAGTTTTAGCCTTCAGCATTTCTGACTCCTGTAGATTTCCACATTGCTTTTAAATTTCTCCCTGTAGGAATTTATTGCTCTCAATGGAGCGATGGTTTCTTTATTTGCTGTTGATGTGTTTGCCTTAGGCACCAGATATGTGGGGTTTTCAGAGTGACACCAATGGCCCAAATCAAAATATATATATATTTTCTCACACATTACATTTGTGCTTCAGTGAACTGATTTAATAAGCAGTAGTGTTTACATGCTGGAGGTGCTCTGTTCGTTTCAGGACCAGCCACCCTTTAGCGCTGCCCATGAAGCGTTTGTGGCAGTTTTTGGTAAAGCAGGAAGAAGTGCAGGAGACTTTCATCAAACACATCTTCACCAAAAAACGGGATCCCAATGAGGTACACTGCTCACGACAGGTTCCCCACTGCATGAACTGTGTCTCTCTCAAAGCCAGTAATTAAGAAGGGTTGCCGCTGAATAACACATTAAATACTTTGTCATAATAAAATCCACATCATGTCTGTGATTACCCCCATGCAAATCCATTTCTATACCAGTATTGTTTCCACATCCCTGATGGCATGGTTTTGCTTTTTTTGTTAAGCTTGCCAGGCCTGTGTTTTATTTCTGCCTTCAGTTGCATGGCAATTTTGTGATTTCATTCAAATAATTACACCCTGTTTGATTAAGTGCACAATAATTTAGCTTCTGTGTGTGTGTGTGTGTGTGTGTGCGTGTTTGTGTGTGTTTGACTGCATGGTTTATCACTGGTTGTCATCTGTTGTGTGTTTTGTGCTTGTGTGTGATTATTCTGTGCTGCTTCCCCAATCATTAAAGTCTGGTGAGGACCGGCCTGACAATGTGAAATATTCAGAGATGGAGGAGACAGGAAACTATCAGGTACTGCTGCTTCAGATAAATTGTGATTTATGGTATTTGAGTGGGGATGGACCAGCTACCAAATATCAGTGATGAGTGAATTGTCCATAGCACCAAATTCTGACAACTGTCAGTAACCAAAATAAAGATTTGTATTATTTTTACTTATTCCTTCCGACTGATTTCATTGTAATTTTGAAACTGTACTGGTTTCTGAATAACAAATCAAACCCCATACCAAGACCAAATCTTTTGGAAGGGTCTTGGACATTAGAATTCCCATACTTGAATCTTCGATAGCATTTTTTAATAATTGTTAATACTGCTATTATTAATAAAGCATACCTGGTCACCTGTGCTTCTAAACTGAATCATAATTTTACAACAAATGGCTTGAGACAGAAAATGCCATCTTTATTTCATCAAAGAATTTTCTAACATATACAAAAACAAATTATTATGTAGAAACAATAATAAATTAAAAAATGAAAAATAGAATGATTGTAATAATAATTTAAGCAATAAATAATTCTAATCATTGTGATTGAACCTGGTGGTGTGCTCAGGTTTGTGACTAATGTGGGTGGTACATTAGGTATGCTAATAAATACTTCATGTGCCGTGTATTTGCCTCCCACATTAGAATAGTAAATGTGGCTTGTCTCATATAATCAAAGAAATATGGAAAGTGTGATCTTGACAGAATTACAGTACATGTGTTTTCTGGGCCATGAACTCTGTTACTGTCAGAGCTTGAAATTAATCTTACATCCAGCTGTCTAAATATTCATGCTAAAACGAGCCATAAATCTTAACTGTACTCTGATGCTACATTGAGATATTTCCTTTATTCTTCTGGCTCTTCGTATGCAAGCTGTCACGATGTAGCTACCCCATTTGGCTCGCTGTTAAATAACCCAGTCTCTCAAAGGACAAGCAATGAAGCTGGATAGCTTCTGATTAATGGACCCAACACTGTCGTGCTGAATCTGTGTCTCACAGGGATTATGTGCTTTGTGAAAATGGCAAACCACCATATTTAGATTTCCACAAGTCGAGTTTTACTTTACTCCATGCGACCCTTCCTTTCCCTTGAATAAATGTAATGAAGGCTTTAATTCAATCTCGTGCTAAAAGGATGCCGATGTCAGTTTGAGTGATTCTAGCATCAGAATGTACCGCTGCTATACAATATGCAGAGCTACAGTACAACTTATACTGCTTGCATCCCATAGGACCTCTGCTATAGTGTTTGCTTGTGCTCATCACTGACGAGCTGTCGGACTCATGCTATCTGATGGCTCTAACTCAATTATGTGTCCTGCTCTGTGTTAACTGTGTGGACCAATGTCCTCTTCTTACCCCAAAGGGAAGGGAAATGCACATAAACACAGAGTGCATACTGTGCATGGTTTTGTGTAGTACCAGAAAGACCAGGCTCATCTTGAGAAATAGCTCAGTTATAATCAGCTCTCATCATCTGCAGGAAATAATTTGACACTTCATTTATTAACCCCTGTAATCGATCTTGTCACAAAATTGTTTCCCCAGCATGAAGGAAATGTGTCTAATGTTATGGCTATAATTTACTCTGCAGGAAATGTTGACGTGTGTGTGTGTGTGTGTGTTGTGCGTGTGTTTATTTCTCTGCAGATTGAGTCCGATCTGGCCTGCCCAGGAGGAAAGGCACGCATCATCCACAAGGAATCTGACATCATCACAGCCTTTGCCATCAACAAGGTAAAATCTTTAAAGTATAGCGTATCTCCATGGGTTCTACCTAAGTATCGGTCATTCTGTTTGAACATTAAATGTATAAAGGGGTCCTACTTTGAAAAACATATTCTTTCAGGTCTCTACATATACATAGTGCTCCTCCCTAACCTTACCAACTCCTAGAATCGGGTAAACAAACGCTTCCTGCATCAATAAATATTTGGAATTTTAGGAATTCATGGCCCGGACAGAATCAAAACGATCGGATTTACTAGAGCACTGTTTGTGATGTCATTAACGGAGTGTAATGGACCTCATCTGAATTATATTTGATTGTCTACCTGGATATGGGCGTGTTCATCCCCAAGGTAGAGTTCATTTAGGCTGCGGTAGCAGTACGGTAACTGCTACCACAGCCTAGCGGTTACCACACCGCTAGAGCTATAAACAAAGTTCCTCACAAGCTGTTCAAGTCAGCCAGCATTTGGCTAACTAGTTAGCCCGCTTCAGTTAGGTGGGTATGGTGTTGAGGGGGGTATTCGTGTTCAGGCTGCGGTAGTGGTGTGTGGCAATGACCTGGCTCAGAGCTACACCCTGAAAGTGCCTTACAGATGTTGAAATTAGCTAACTAGTTAGCTCCGCTTCAGTCTGTGTGTGTGTGTGTGTGTGTGTGTGTGTGTGTGTGTGTGTGTGTGTGTGTGTGTGTGTGTGTGTCCGCTAAAGGCATATCCTCAATGTCAAAGTGAACACAGCTGCGTGTATCCAAAGCAACTACACTGCTCATTGACAAACAGCCTCAGCCTTTCATTACAGCCTAACAGATATTCACTGTCACCAGTCAAGGGTTACGTTCAACTGACATAAACCCTGCATGTGAAAAAAATCCAGACAGAAGTCAAGAGGTGAAATTACCACACATTCCTAGCCTTGTTTGAGAGACACAAGGCTGACACCAGCTACCTTCATGTCCTATCTCTCTCTCACACACACACACACAGACAGAGAGAGCGAGCAGGTTTTTCTTATGTACAGTTTCTTATGCGTATAAGTGCTATATTGATACATCCGTCCTCCTCACTGTGACGCAGGTTAGTGGACAAGTAGGATGGCGCCGTAACAGCCAATAGTTCAATATACTCATCAGCTTTGTCTTACCTCTTACAGATAACACTTCCTTAGACGGCATTAGCTTCACTCCCTGGTGTTGTTAGCAAGCAGTCTCCTATTGTCTGTAACGATTGTTGGGAACCACAGCTTTAATTACTTCTGTCAAACAGCGGTTGTCGTCTCCACTGATTTTTGTCCCACTTGCAAACACTGTGTGTTTAAAATTCTTTGCAATATTTACCGGTGGTCTCAGTAGGACTAGCCCATGTGTTTACACAATGAGCCATGGAATCACGTTCTGCTGACTGAGAAAGCAGCTCCACGCTTAACGCAGAGAAATCAACAGTTATTAACAAGAGAAACAAACACAAGAAAAATAAGAGCGAAATACGTAATGACGAAGTTCTTCTAATTCTCCTTTCGGCTTTTCCCTTCAGGGGTTGCCACAGTGAATCAGTTGCCTCCATCTAACCCTGTCTTCTACATCCTCTTCTCTCACACCAACTACCTTCATGTCCTCTTTCACTGCATCCATAAACCTCCTCTTTGGTCTTCCTCTAGGCCTCCTGCCTGGCAGTTCAAAACTTAGCATCCTACCAATATATTCACTATCTCTCCTCTGGACATGTCCAAACCATCTCAGTCTGGCCTCTGTGACTTTATCTCCAAAACCTCTAACATGTGCTGTCCCTCTGATGTACTCATTCCTGATCCTATCCAACCTGGTCACTCCAAGTGGAAGCCAGGACAGCCAACTCTTTTTTAAGTCATTTTGCTTCTTCCTGTTATTTGGAGAATATTGGATACAGATCACATCACCCTTTTCAACTGAGCAGCATATATGCTCAAATTCTCCCAGAGAAGTTCTGCTGTGTGGTAAATACAGGAGATCAAATCACCGACCTCAAGCCTGCTGTGTTCCCACATTGTGTTTTTGTTTGAACCAATGAATATCACCGGGCTTTTCAACCAATACTTTTGTTTTCAACAGAGCCAGACCGCTGTGATATCAAAAGCATCTTCAAAAAGGTTGCAATTCCAGAATCCACAGGCCCGGCAAACTGCAGGGATTGCATTACACTGGCAGCAACCCTGATATAAAGGTTTCTTCAGTAAACAACTATTCAGACCTTATTTTTTTTCTTGGAAACCTGCCCAAACTGCAAATTCTAAAAATCAGCTGTCAAACAGTTTAATCTGCTTTCAAACACTGGAGCATTACCAACTCAACAGCCTGAAAGTTTCCACAAGCCTGCCGAGACCTCAAACACAGCTAGAAAGAGGCCTCAAAGGTTCTGTGTGCTGACCTGATCAAGCTGAAATGGCAGCATTGTATGTCTGCAAGTTTAACCAACTTTAGCCAGTTTGCGATCAAAACAATGCTTTTTTGTTTGGTTAAGTGGAGGCGCTACTTTTGAAAATGAAAAAGAATTTGTCTCCTGAAGATTTATGCTGGTTATAGTCAAAGAATTCAAGAAGTTATTTTAAACCATAGGTTGTCTTTGGCCAATTCGCCTTTAAATTCAATGCATGCAAGTCAAAACAAATATAAAAAATTTTTGGCCAGTGGCACAACTATTATGCCGTTTTTCAGTCCCTTTGATGTTGCTGATGTTCAAACTGTGATTCTGTTGCTTTAATACAGGTATTTATTCTTCAAAGGAAGGCACACCTCAAGTCATAATTAGTAGGAAAACAGTTTATGGTTTTGCAACCACAGGCAATAGAGCGTAGGAAAAAGTCTGTCTGACTTTTGTGCACCTTCAAACTTCTTTAAAATTTGCACATACATTAAGGCATATCCTATTCCTTACCCTTATCCTTTCTGTCACCCCCGTCTCCCTTTCCACACTTCCTGTCTCCGTCTGTCTCCTAGGCAAATCGTAATTGTTTAGTCATGGCCTCCACCCATGACATTCAGGAGTTGGATGTGTCATCCATCTTGGCAACAAAGATCTTGACATGGATTGATGAGGATGAGGCTGAAACCAAAGGGTAAGAGAATAATGCGTGTGCGTGTGTGTGTGTGTGTGTGTGTGTGTGTGTGTGTGTGGTAGAGCTTGCGATTGTGTATACTGGTTGAGGTGTGAGGAATCCAGAGTCACATCTCGTCACCTTTTCACCCTCATAACCAGTGGAGCTAAATTGAGAGTGGGCATGGGATGATGTGATTGGTTCAGCATCATGGGTGCAGAAGATGAATATACATCATTGTTTCTTTTTAGATATGAGGTGTTATCATTGTGTTTTTGTGTGTGGTTGCACCTTTTTGTGATCTCCTTCAAGATATATAACACATGACTTTTTCTGTAAATATCCACATATCTGACAAAAACATTCTTAATAAAGATGATAGTGCTGTCACACTTCCTGTAAGGATCATTAATCTTAATTTGATTTCTGAAATCTCCTGAAAATGCTTCCTGCTCGGCTAATCACTGTCATGAACATTTGTAAGATCACAATGCTTGAATCTCTGTAGGGTCAGTAGTGATGACTTCCTGGTGGTCCATGCACGTGACGACCTTGTTGCCCTTCACGGCACCACGCCTTACACTCACAGTAGCCTCGGCACACCCATCAACATGCCGTGGCTGGGAGGGGTGCAGACAGGCCGGGGGGCATCTGTGGTGAGTGACAGTCTGACCCAAGCTAACCGTGACTTAAAATCTGATAAACTGTAGCTTGTAACAGTGGAATGAAGCCGTAACATTTTCACAGAAGACAAAGTAGAGCTTCGTAATAGCCTGGCAGGGTTTAATAGTGAACTGTTACATAGCAGTGTCCATTTTCCTACAAACTGGCTTCCATTTGTTGTGATGCCAGCCTTGTTGAAACTTTTTCTTTTCACTTCTCAAAGATGATCAAAAGAAACATCAACAATGTGAGAAGAATGACCTCCCATCCCACACTGCCTTACTGTGAGTATAACCTAGATATCGATCAGTATATATATTGTTTTTTTCTTTAATTATCTTGTATTGTCCAGCCAAACTGCAGAATAGAAATTCAGTCTTTGAGATGTGTAGAACAATTCAAAAGGTTTAATGTTGGCTGAAGTATGTACTATACATGCAGAGTGCAAAGTAAGATGTTTTGTTCATCAATTTTAAAACACATTAGTTCGGGATCATAGTATTGCCAAAACCTGATGATGTGACCAGCGTGCTCATCAAAACACAGTGGAAAATACAACTGTTTGTTTTCTTCAGACCTGACGGGAGCGCAGGATGGGAGCGTGAGGATGTTCGAATGGGGTCACTCACAGCAGATCATCTGCTTCAGAAGTCCAGGAAACTCCAGAGTCACCAGAATACGATTCAACCACCAGGGAAACAAGGTTCTAAAGTTTCTATGTATCATGTTCTGACTGGTACTTTAGTGTACTGGGACCAGTGACGTAGAAAAATGTCCCTGTGGGTGTTGAGAAAATAATTCCATGCAGATTCAGAGGATTTCAGGCTCATAATCCCTGAAGTCCATGGAATGTTGTTCATGCAGCATGTTCCTAGGGTGGTAATGTCTGAGGCCTTGAAGGACATTTTCTGTGACCTCAGAAAACAGAGTTTTGGCCACATCCAAAAAAAAGTGCAGTATACATTAATCATGACATTTCACATGATGATGGCCTCATTTATCTAAAAGGTTGGCCTCACTGCGTCATCAATTTTAAGCAAAAACACTTTCCAGCCATTATTCAACCCCATTACCCTGGAACAGAAAGGGGGGGGGGGGTATAACCAAATTTCACATTTGGCTGCATACTGAGTGGGTAGCACTACTCTTTGGCGCTCACCTTGGCACTGCAGCGACTAATAAAGATCTTCTGCGCTGCAAGTTGACAATGTTTATGAGGAATCCACATTTTTGAGTTTTAACTTGTTATTGGTGAAGTTTAAACGCAAACAAGCAGATTCTATGTATTTTTTTCTTACTGAACTTAAACACTGATAGACTTCGGATCGACTTCACCACAAATTCAGTGTCTTTGCTGATGATTAAGCAATGTTATTGCTTCATGTGATGAAGACCTGTCCCAAATCTCTGCATTCTTAAACTCCTTAAAGACTGATTCATAACTGGAATCATGCATGTTTGGAACCTTAATTACTCCTAAACTCCTTCAAGGTCTTCACTATACTGTACATAATGAGTCTGGACAGGCATAGCATCGCATCTTGACTGGTGGGTGGAGGCTTACAACCATGAGATGGTAGTTCTAGCTCACCCATTACTTGTTTGCATGCCTGGAACACTTAAGGCCTATCTACCAGCATGCAGATGTCAGAGTACTGAGGTAGAAGCTTTTTATTGTGAAGTCTGTGAGATTCAGCAACATTTTCACGTGTCCTCTGTTAGCACTGCCACGGAGGCACGAGCCACAGCGGGGAGTTTGGCTCCTGCACACATTGTTCTTCAGCTGAATGATTCAACCAGTCTGAACTCACACTCGCCTCAAGCCAATCATTTTCTCGAATGGCACCTCTCCTTTGCCAATGCTATCGTCTGCCTTTCTTGCCAAACTACTGAAATATGCTTCAGTAAAGATTGTGAAGGGAGGACATGCAGAGCACATGATTTTGGTTACATAAGTGCTGTGTGAATTCAGGAGGGCGGTGACATGCTTTTTAAGCTCATTTGAACGCAACCCAAAACACCTGAAGGGAGCTGACACAAGAGGAGCAGCAGTCAACTTGTGTCTATGTATAATGTAAAAAAATAGAATTTAAAAAAAATTCATTTCAGCATCTGATATCTTCTCCCTGGATGTGTTGTGTAGTTTGGTATCATAGATGCAGATGGAGCTTTGAGTCTGTGGCAGACCAACACAAGTGGAAATGCACCCAAACCATATCTGGTAAGGAACTCCCAGAACTGCTGTGTCTCTGTTCAGCGTGTTTGTGAGTTTTTTGCTGTTCAGACCTTCTTGGTGTCCTCATCCTCTCTTCCTGTCATTCTCATTTGTGTTTACCCTTCTCCTACCTCTCTATTACTGTCACTATTACTAACCGTCTCCATTATTTCTCTCTGCCAGACGTTGCAGTGCCACAATAAGACAGCTCATGACTTTGTCTTTGTGGGCTCCTCCTCCCTCATTGCTACTGCAGGCCTTTCAACAGACAACAGGTACGGGAGGCTGCAAATCACATTTTGCCTCCAATCCCTCAAAGTTATTCTGTTCCATTAACTTGTGGTGGATTATGTTGCATTCAGCTCCATCCCTGTATGACCACTGGGGATATGCCCTGTGATTAAAGTGTTAGAATGGGCAGTAATTTGGTCGTGTTTGGACTCCACAGGAATGTGTGTGTGTGGGACACTCTGGTGACTCCTGGGAACAGCCTTGTGCACGGTAAGCTGCACAAGCAACGCATTTATTTTTAGCAAAAGTCACCTTGACAAATTATCTTAGCAGTTAGCAACACTTTACATCAGTGTTTCTGCTGTAAGTGGAGTATTTGTATCCTGGCAACCGCTCAGTATTTAAATTATATTTGTTTTTATAAACATAAATATTTGGATTAAAAAGGTGTCAAGTGAAGATCTGCTGCTCTAATTTTGGAAAAAAAAAATTTTTTGTCTGTTTTCTGATAATTTCTTGTTAATTTCTTTAAAATTTACGGTGAGAAAAATATTTTCTGTTTTATTCCCATTTTCTCAATTTCATCCCATTTCATTTTCTATCTCATTCTTCTGATCATCCATCCCCCGCTCTCCTCATCCGCCCTAACCTCAGCTTTCTGCTGCCACGAGTCTGGTGCTACGGTGCTAGCAATGGCCCCCAGGCAGCAGCTGCTTATCACGGGTGGAAAGAAGGGCTGGATCAGCATCTTGGAGCTCACCCACCGGCACCAGCGCCAGAGTTTCCAGGCCCACGACTCGCCTGTCAAAGCGCTGGCTGTCGATCCCACAGAGGACTGCTTTATCAGCGGATCATCTGAGGGCAACATAAGGGTATATTTCACTTACTCCACTTTTCTATCCCAAAGCTAAATCAGCAAATTAAACATTTTTATTCCAGAAACATTAATCCACATATATATTATTATAGTATGTTAGTTTTCATTGGCAACTTTCAAGGTCAGGTGCAAATAAACCCCAAGTTTGCTTTGTGAAAGAATCTTAGAGGACAATTAGAATTCTTAGTGTTGGTCTTCTTTTTTATTGTAAAGTCAGTCATTATTTGGTGGAAATTCTCGTTGTAAAGACCTGGATTATAACAGGTTTTGACCATTTCCTCTTCACAAAACCAAACTTTACATGACACAGTGGTCGGGGGGGGGTTTGAAGTTAGTCTTCAATCGAAAGCCAATATCACACATAAAATGAACCACATGCTACAGACAATACCATGGAGGAAAGAGACGTGATGCAGGACAAGGGAAAGGAAGGTGTGAACAGAAGAGGAATGTGAGCGCCTTCAGCTAATATGTTTCCAGAGAAAGGGTCTTTTATCTTTCAGACATGAAGATATTGACACAGACCACATAGCTGTCACTCCAAAGATGAAGCCACTATGTCACACAGGCGTACAAGAAATGGTGCGGCGCACATCCGCCCCAAATTCAAATGACTTTCATTCTGGATGAATTATCATAAAAAGATCCAAGGATGTGTGACATTTTAGTCTGAACTGTTTCACTCTAATTCATCACAAATGAAATATACTGTATATGAGCTTTTCAGTGTTAAATAGAAGATTAGATATCAGATAACTCATCTCACAATGAGCTAACTGGAGACGTAGGTCTGTTTTCAGATGAACAGTTTATATTTTCCTTTTTCAAAAGACTTTTTAGTTAAAAGCTTTTTATTTTACATGCGTATCGTTCCGTTATTTTATATTGGTATGTATCGGTATGTTATTCTACTGCAGTACTTAACTTAGTTCTGTTCTGTAGCTACGACACATCAACAGTAGATGGGCCTCAGAGTTCTAACGAGGTGACAAACAGACACAATTCAGAGGATGAGCCAGGAGGTTTTACAAAGACAACAGAAGAGACATTTGTCTGATCGCCTTCTAAATACTCAACCCTCCAGAGGATCGTGCTTCATCCTGTTGCCCAACCTTCTGTTGGGCCGCCTCCATCCCCATCCTCTGATAGCTTTTTATCCATGTTTGTTGTATCCTCTGCAGTTCTCTACGTCCATCTGCACTGCAGCTGATGTGAATTTCTTTTTTCCTTGTGGACATTCAGATCCACACGGCAGTATAAGGACAGAACAGGAATCCTTTTGTTTTTGTGTCAGTCTTAGTGATATCAGGCTTGTTAGGATGTATCGCGTTCAAAAGAATCTGTGTGGTCCATGAATGACTCCCTTCTTCCTTTGACTCCCCAGGTTTGGAACCTGGCCACCCAGTGTCCACTCTACACCTTTCCCAATGAGCACGCTCGCCAATCGCTCTTCAGGAACCTCGGCACGGGGGTCATGCAGATCGAGGTGGGGCCGGCCGACCACATCTTCTCCTGTGGCGCTGACGGGACCATGAAAATGAGGATCCTCCCAAACCGCTTCAGTGTTGTCAACAACAACCACAGCGACCTCAAGAATGACGTGAAGTTCATCATATAGAGACACGTAGGAAAAAGTAGGTGTTATAATATGCGTTTTATGATCGAGCAGCATTGGCAGCTGCCGACCGGGGGCTTGGTGAAAACAGCTGCTGTCAGTGGAGGAAGAAGATCTGGGACAGATCGATGATGTTAAGTGTTATCAGTGTAAATGAAGGCTTATTAAGGTTCGTAGGCTCTGCATCAGTGTTTAGAGATCATGGCATCTGCTGCGCTTCGTGTGAACATGAATCCATATTTGTCACGACCAGAGGGAAGGTGGTAGAAACGTAAGAGGAGCGCAGGTTAAGGACTGAGGATGTATCTGACTGGAATAAAGCAAAAAGGAGACAAAAGCTTAGATGGAGAGTTTCCAATAGAAACTCTTTCAAACATTTCGAGAGTCTTTTTTTTTTTCCACACAGGATGAAGCCGTACAAGAGATTGAGTACATTATCAAGTTGTGGCGTTATTCTCCGTGTCTCTGAATGTTAGTCAAGCAGTCGTGATAAAGGACGCTCTTGCTGGACATTGCTGCTGAAGTGTTCAGGTGATGAAATACCGGAGGCTGTGTCCAGCGTGTCGTAGAGCAATGATCGTTTGAAGGATTTGAACGTCACCACAAAACTGTCCAACAGCGTTGGCCCAGCTCAGAACAATGTGTTAACACAATGGACATCATCCAAAGCACATCACCAGTCACAAGGATTCATGGCACATTCTGGGGCTTTTTATGCTTCTCTGAACGTGATCAAACTTAAAGAATAGCAGGATGTCAATTTCATATCACTTTGTTTCATGTTTTAAATTTAGGCATCTCTTTGATGCGCTCTCTTAGCCTGACTTGAAATTAGTACTCTGATTTTATGACATGGAAAGAATCTTGAAAGTCTAGTTGGACATTTTTCCTGTCTGGCAGAGGAGATGCTGACATGTAGCATCAACTCTCCTCCACAAAGCGAATAAGGGTACCTCCATTTTTGAATTAAAATATACTTCAGTTTGCCTTTAGTTCTGCTAGCTGATGTCCTCTTAGTTTTCATGGACTACCTGAATGCTCCAGTTCTCTATTTGCACAGAAACATCCAGCTGAATGATATGGAATGAAACACATGGCTGGAAGCAGGGTGAGCCTTAAATAACCCAATCGATCAATACAACACTAAGTGTTTATCACAGGTTCAATTTACCTGGTGGTTTTAAGTGCCCTTAATATTCTTAGATCCTCTTCCACCATGCTGGCACAAAACTAAAATGCTATTGGTCCCGATCAGTTATTATTGTTGAGATTTAGTTGCACAAATGAGCTTAAAAAAATACGTCATTTGAATAGGGCACCTTGAATTATACCCCCCTCTCCCTCCCCCACCCAAAACATGTTGACTAGTAAGCTTCAGAACATGAAACTTTACTGTCGACAACGAAAAGGGTTTGAGCACTTATTAAATATATAAAATCAATATTCTGATAGATTGTTTTATTCCGTAAAGGTACTTCCGCTTCTGACTGCAGCTTTTTTTCCCTGTTGGACCAGGATTCAAAACTGCCTTGGAGATTATTTTATTTTTAGCAGATTTGCTTTATCTTTTATCTTTGACTTTTCATTCAGTTCCTTTGTCACAATTATAGAAATTACATCAGCTTGACTTTTTTTTAAATCATCCAAATGTTGCACATTGCCTCAGTACATGACATAAATGTAATTTAGATAGGTGTGAGCTACGTGTCTTCCACATATAGTAGATAGGGAGAGTGTTAAAGCATCTTTTGGTTGAAGTGTAGTTCGTTAATGTCACTGCCCACAGAACAGACAGAACCCCTACTGTGCTGCTGTAAGGAAACAAACATACATTAACTCTGATTTCAGGGAGGATAAACTGAGGAAACCTTAAGCTGAAGCAGACGTGGTGCAGTTTGGTGTATAGATGGCTCCTCATGACTGCATAATCACAATAGTCACAAGTAGGAAGAACTGACAGAAAAGTCACTTTATGAAGAATATTATCCTGCACAAACATAGATATATATTTAAAGAACTACATTCATGTATTAGAATTGTAGACTGCTGGGTCAAAAGGCAGGTGTATCCTGATCTGCCTCTTCTCTTTTTGCTCTATCAATACTTGCTTTTGTCACATTTTTGCTGTTGTGGGCTTGACACAACACCATTGTGATTTTTTTGTTTTGTTTTTCCTTGAAATCATAAAGATTAGAAAAGTATGTGTACTTCAGCAATTCAAGAAAAACACTACAAAGGTCCACAGAGAGCTTGTTGGCCTGCCAAGGCCGGTAGTCTACTCTTCTGTTATATGCAAATAGACAAGCTTAACCGCTGAGTGTAAGATTTATTTCCAAAACTATTACAATTATGTTCAGATATGGGTGTACATAGCTGTAGCATCAGTGGTGGCCCACTGGACGTGTGGTAGTACCTGCAAACAAAAGCTCTTGTCATTTTTTTTTTTTTACCATCTTTTGAATATTTTGTGTATCAGTGTTTGGGGTAAGTGTCTTTGTTTCCCCCAGCTGTCGACAGTGCACAGGGTACGAGGTCGGATTATTCTTTGTCTTTGTCATGTATGTGTAAAATGCTATCAGTGTGTTTCATCTGAATTTATGCAAAAAAAAATCCAATAATGTGGTGAAATTACTGCTATGTTTGCTTTCTGGCCTCTCTCACATTCATTGTGTGGCTCGTTCAGCCGCCGCTGTACTCCATCTGAGAAGGTGCCAATGCACAACCGAATGAAATCCAGTTTGTGTCTACACTATGATTTAGATCCACTCCAACTTTCTTCTTTGTCCACGCTGCAGCTTTCCACCAAGTTTCATGGAAATCAGGCCAGTAGTTCTGTAATCCTGCTGACAAACAAAAAAAGTGAACATAACATCATTGGTTGAGACTATGCTTTTTTAAACAAGCTATGTGTACTTTCTTTGAAGCTGTAAAATAAGTTATTTTATCAAATAAATTGCTTTTCTTTGAATAATTCTCCTTTTTCTTTGAAGGCCTGCGTCACAAACAGACCAGTTTCACTATGTCAGTATGTCGCCGCTGTGAGTCCATTAAACAAACTCACTTTGCTTTTTCTCTCCTCAATCTTGCAAATGTGAACTTGATCAGATAATTCTAATTTTATAAATGAAGATATGTGTAAATTGCTGGATTGTTATATGTATAAAATGTACCAATATAATAAAAAATGTAACAAAGAGAAGTCTTCTGGGATTTTGAGTTTTTTAAATGTTCGATCTGTGGTTGAAGGGGTTAGAAGGGATTACCGTTAGAAGGGGATAGAAGTTGACCCCTGTCTATTACCCTGTCTGTTACCCTGTCTATTACCCTGGTACAAGCCAGTGTCTTATTGTGCCGGTCCCAAGCCCGGATAAATACAGAGGGTTGTGTCAGGAAGGGCATCCGACGTAAAGCTTTTCCAAAACCAAACATGCGAATCAAACCTATGACTTCCATACCGGATCGGTCGAGGCCCGGGTTAACAATGACCGCCATCGGTGCTGTTCACCTACAGGGTGCCGGTGGAAATTGGACTACTGTTGGTTGAAGAAGGAGAGGAGGAAAGTGTGTTCGTAGGAAGAGAGAGAAGAGGAACGCCAAGAGTATAGGAATGAGAGTAGGGGCGTTGAATGTTGGGACTATGACAGGAAAAGGTAGAGAGTTGGTTGAAATGATAGAGAGGAGGAAGGTAGACATACTGTGTGTCCAGGAGACCAGAGGCCTGTACCATAAAGATGGATTACGGCTTAGCAAGATAACTTCAGGCTTAACCCTGGCTTTTCGGTACCATAAAGGTGGCTGACTTTCCGGAGGGCGGATGTCTCGGTAAGTGAAGCCAGATGAGTAAAAGTAAGTCCGGCTAGGTTCATCAAGCTTTATGGTACAGGCCTCAGGTGGAAAGGTAGCAAGGCTAGAAGTTTAGGGTTCAAGTTGTTCTATCATGGTGTAGATAGGAAGAGAAATTGAGTAGGAGTTATCTTGATGGAGGAGTTTGTTAGGAATGTCCTGTAGGTAAAAAGAGTGTCAGAGTGATGAGTCTTTGATGAAGTGATGCAGAGCTTACCTAGAAGTGAAAGAGTTGTCATTGGTGCAGACTTCAATGGACATGTTGGTGCAGGAAACATGATGAGGAGGTGATGGGCAGGTTTGGTATCCAGGAGAGGAATGCAGAAGGACAGATGGTGGTTGACTTCGCAAGAAGGATGGAAATGGCTGTAGTGAATACTTTCTTCCAGAATAGGCAGGAACATAGGGTGACCTATAAGAGTGGAGGTAGGAGCACACAGGTAGAGTACATCTTGTGTAGACGGTGTAACCTGAAAGAGATCAGTGTCTGCAAAGTAGTGGTAGGTGAGAGTGTAGCCAAACAGCATAGGATGGTGGTGTGTAGGATGACTCTGGTGGTGAGGAAGATGAAGAGGGCAAAGGCAGAGCAGAGGACGAAATGGTGGAAGCTAAAATGAAGTGTTGCATGACTTTTAGGAAGGAGCTAAGACAGGCTCTGGGTGGTCAGGAGGTGCTTCCAGATGACTGGACAACTACAGCTAATGTGATCATGGAGACAGGTAGGAGAGTACTTGGTGTGTCATCTGGAAGGAAAGTAGATAAGGAGACTTGGTGGTGGAATGAGGAGGTACAGGAGTGTATACAGAGAAAGAGGTTAGCTAAGAAGAAGTGGGACACTGAGAGGACTGAGGAGAGTAGACAGGAGTACAGGGAGATGCAGCGTAAGGTGAAGGTAGAGGTAGCAAAGGCCAAACAAGGGGCTTATGATGACTTGTGTGCTAGGTTGGACAGTAAGGAGGGAGGGACTGATCAATACAGGGTGGCAAGACAGAGAGACAGAGATGGGAAGGACGTGCAGCAGGTTAGGGGGATTAAGGATACGGTTGGAAGTGTATTGACAGGTGCCAGTAGTGTGATGGGAAGATGGAAAGAGTACTTTGAAGAGTTGATGAACGAGGAAAATGAGAGAGAACAAAGACTAGAAGAGGTGACTTGTGGACCAGGATGTAGCAAAGATTAGTCAGGATGAATGGGAAAGGCAGTCGGTCCTGGTGATATACCTGTGGAGGTTTGGAAGTGTCTAGGAGAGGTGGCAGTAGAGTTTCTGACTGGGTTGTTCAAAAGGATCGTAGATGGTGAGAAGATGCCTGAGGAATGGAGAAGTGTAGTGGTGCCCATTTTTAAGAACAAGGGAGATGTGCAGAATTGTGGGAACTACAGAGGAATAAAGCTGATGAGCCATACAATGAAGTTATGGGAAAGAGTAGTTGAAGCTAGACTAAGGGAAGAAGTGAGCATCTGTGAGCAGCAGATTGGTTTCATGCCAAAAAAGAGTACTAAAGATGCAGTATTTGCTTTTGAGGATGTTGATAGAGAAGTACAGAGAAGGCCAGAGGGAGCTGCATTGTGTTTTTGTAGATCTGGAGAAAGCTTATGACAGGGTGCCCAGAGAGGAACTGTGGTATTGTATGAGGAAGTCTGGAGTGGCAGAGAAGTATGTTAGAGCGGTGCAGGACATGTATGAGGACTGTAAGGCAGTGGTGAGGTGTGCTGTAGGTGTGACAGAGGAGTTCAAGGTGAAGGTGGGACTGCATCAGGGATCAGCTCTGAGCCCCTTCTTCTTCGCTATGGTGATGGACAGGCTGACAGACGAGGTTAGACAGGAATCTCCATGGACTATGATGTTTGCAGATGACACTGTGATCTGTAGTGAGAGCAGGGAACAGGTGGAGGAGAAGCTAGAGAGGTGGAGGTTTGTCCTGGAAAGGAGAGGAATGAAGGTTAGCCGCAGTAAGACAGAGTACATGTGTGTGAATGAGAGGGACCCAAGTGGAAGAGTGCGGTTACAGGGAGAAGAGATCAAGAAGGTGGAGGATTATAAGTACGTAGGATCAACAGTCCAGAGCAATGGAGAGTGTGGAAAAGAGGTGAAGAAGCGTGTACAGACAGGATGGAACATGTGGAGAAAAGTGTCGGGTGTGATGTGTGATAGAAGAGTTTCAGCAAAAATGAAAGGAAAGGTGTACAAAACTGTAGTGAGACCAGCGATGTTGTTTGGTCTAGAGACAGTGTCACTGAGGAAAAGACAGGAGACAGAGCTGGAGGTAGCAGAGATGAAGATACTGAGGTTCTCTTTGGGAGTGACCAGGAAGGATAGGATCAGGAATGAGTACATCAGAGGGACAGCACATGTCAGAGGTTTTGGAGATAAAGTCAGAGAGGCCAGACTGAGATGGTTTGGACATGTCCAGAGGAGAGATAGTGAATATATTGGTAGAAGGATGCTGAGTTTTGAACTGCCAGGCAGGAGGCCGAGAGGAAGACCAAAGAGGTTTATGGATGTAGTGAAAGAGGACATGAAGGTAGTTGGTGTGAGAGAAGAGGATGCAGAAGACAGGGTTAGATGGAGGCAACTGATTCACTGTGGCGACCCCTGAAGGGAAAAGCTGAACGAAAAGAAGAAGACGATCTGTGGTTGAATGGATTTTATAAATTGTAATGGAAGAATAAGATTCAAACACATTCTTGAGGTTTATTCAGAGAACTTCAATCATATATTTTTCATTGTTCTTCACCTTTGGGTCGGCCTTTCGCATCAAACACATTTGTTTGGGGTTGTCACATGACAGAATGTGGAGAAGTTCTGAAAGCCATTGTAACTAACGCCAAGGACAGCGAGCATTAAAATATTTGTTACTCATCCACGTTCACCAGACATGGAGGAGGGGGACGCAGGGGGGCACTGGCATTCAGTTAATGTTAACTAATGTTTCTGGTGACCACGTCCGAGTCCCACATACGGTCCCAAGCCTCCACACTGCAGACACCAGCTGAGGAATGTTTCAGTCCTCCATCTACCATCACTTGAAGTTCAATTAATGCTGGGGAAAATGTATTGGAAGTCAGTCTAGACTTTACTCATTTACTCATGAATAATTTCTGGGAAGTCAAATTCTGTGGAATTAAGAATTAAAGTCAGGAGTCAAAATGGCAGAATTCTGAGAATAAGAGGCCATTGGCGCTGTTTGGCTGCCAGGTTTCCGTCACTCTGCCCCGGGGCAGCTGTGGCTACACAAGTAGTTGAACATCACCAAGAACGAATGAGGAGTGAATGAATAATGGATCCACTGGAAAAGTGAGTACTGTACCTAGAAAAGGGCTATAGAAATCTGATCCATTATTACTTTTATTATTATTAATATATTTGAAACTCATCGATAACGTGGATAATTATGACTGTCTTTACCCAAAGCTATAGAGCCAACTGGAATGAGGCATACGTAGAACTGAATATGAGTGTGTGCGTGTGCTTGTGTGTGTGTGTGTGTGTGTGGACAGTGGGCATGAATTTGGCCCCTCAGGTTAAAATGTGGCCCTTTTGTTAGAAAAATGTTTCATTCATCACTGGAAACAGATGGAAATCAGTCCAGGCTTCACTTCCTGTGAGCTGTTATGTATTCAGCTCTTGTCGAGTTGCTGCATATGACGCTAAAGTTGCTTCACAACAACCTGAACCGAGCTGCAATAAAAATTAAACACACAAAAAGGGGTTTGAACCAAGTTACTTTAGTTTTTAGAAGCAACAATGTTTTCACAATTGCATCGTTAATAAAAAATTAATGAAAATCATTTTTATAGAACTCTATTATTATACATCTCATGTGTTTACAGTAGCAAGTTGATTAATGTTCTTCTGAGGTCAGAACGTTCACAATGAAATCACAAATTACAGGATCGTGATGTGCGTCGGATTGAGCTTTAAAACCAGGTTAGCCTGGAACTGTTACATCTGCACAAAACACGCAAACACACACCAATCAGTGACGCAACAAGTGGTTGGTTCTTGAAGTCTTCTGATTGGCTGGCTGAGGAGCTCACAGCTTGGCGTAGTCCTTCAGGATGACCTCTAGTTTCTGACTCAGCATGATGTTTCCTTTAACCTTCAGTTTGCCCGAGAAGAACGCCTGGCAGAGAAACAAGGACACACTTATCAAACTTAGCTGTTTGTCTGCTAGTTGTTTGAAAGGAGGCCACCATGTCTGCGCCTCACATTTCCTACAGACAATAAACAAACCAGAACACGGGCCAAAGGAAACATGATTATTTGTTGTCTGGCAGGAGAGCCAGTAAATACCACTCAGATTTATTAGCTGTCTGTGTGCAGTGTTTCCTTCGCTACAATCAATCACGGGGCAGCGTTCCATCACGACCCGGGACGACAATTAGCAGCGTCCGTTTTAACCCCCGCAGCTCCTGTGGCTCAAGCTGCTCCATTTATTGACACAGTGGCTGGAAAAAACCGTCCTAGAGGTTCTGCAGCTTTTAAAGAGTTCAAACACACTGGCCTGAGATCAATACCAAGCACTCTCAGAAGCAGAGAGACGCTGTGCGGCGACGGCCACACCCTGTGGGAGACGCTTCTCAATAGATCACTGCCTTCCATTCTTATGATTACATGTGAGAAGTCACTACAGATTTAAAGGCTCATGAAAGAGACGTTAATTAAAATGTATAAGGAGTGATCTTTATACTGTATGTTTTTAATATATGAATCTATATTTTTAACATTTTAGCAAAAGCTTAACTCCCCCGCCCCCCTCTCCTTGCAGACCATCTAGGGAAAAATAAGTCTGGCTTCCTTTCACAGTACAGTAACTGTGCATGAAACACTAAACTGCTCCACCCACAGAGATTTATGTGTTTTACCTTCTGAGGGTTGAGCTTTCCCTTCACCACCTCCATGAAGTCTTCATCCGACACTGTGAAGGTCACATCCACCTTCCCGCTGTAAGGGCCTTTATTTAAGGAGCCCCCACCGTTCTTCAAATCAATCGCTGCACGGAGACACAGATGGAAAAGTGGTTTGAAAAGTGGTTTCCTCACAACTCACTTGTGTTTGCCGTTCTTATTCAGTCCATTGTTGTGTCCTGGTTTTAAAGGTTGGTTTAACAGCTTGTTAGCAACACGTCAATCCAGCTTAGAATAACTGAGAGGGGCACTGGAGGGACAGGCGTGTTAAAACAGAGATGGCAGGAAATGTCATTAATAAATTTAATGTGAAACTCCAGTGAGCAAAATGTCATAACTTATTTAACATTGACTGAAGGTTTATGGCCTCATTTTACAAATCCACATTAATGCCAGCCCTGGTCTTCACACTGAATTGTCACTCTGGACATGAAATCTGTGAATCATCAATCAAATGTTCCTTGAGGTGAACAGACGCCATCTTTTAGATTCAATTACTAACTATATCTGACAAAGAAATCTAAATACATCCTCTGACAGGATTTTGTAATCTTTCTCTATTGTCAAAAAAAAAAAAAAATCACATTTAATTCTATTCATCTAGAAAAAAAAAGACCCAATCTGGAATATATGCATTATTATTTAATCATCTTTATTATTCCATCAGATTACTGCAGACAGGAATTTTCTTGGGACACTAATAATTTGTAACAAACTGATGCCTCTTTAACTTGATGTCACAGTATTCCCCACACTTACTCCACTGTGCAGCATTCTTGCCATCTTTAGTGATCTCCCAGCCAAAAACAGCGTTCACCTTCTGGACCAACTCGGAGCCGGCGTCTTTCATTCGGCGCCCGATCTCTGTGAACACCAGGTCGCTCTGAAGGGCCCCTCCCTGCAGGAAAGACGGGAATAACACAAACAACTTTCGTTTACATGCAGGTCACATCTCTGCCAAAAGTGCAAATTCATTCAGGACAGAACTTTCTGGTGGGCCATGATTTGAATAAAAGCAAAAAATGTTTTGAAAGGGAAACTTTTAGATGGAGGTACTTGATTAAGATTTTCTGGAGAGGCTTCTGATGTGTTGTGCAAATCCACGTAGGCCCCCGCCAGCACGACATCACCTGTCTCCTTCACCTGGAGGAAAGTAAATGCACCGACATGACGACTAAGACTCATTTACCCCCAAAGGAATGTCAGATCCACAGATTGAAATACCAACTTTGCACTGGATGTGAATTCTGTTTCCTTCTTTCCACATCTCAGTCTGCAGTGACTGACCTGGAGTGACCGGCTTCACAAAGCGAGCCTGCAAAGAAGAAGAGATGGGGGGGGGGGTTTAAGAGAGGATGGATCAGCAATTAAATATGAAACTAAACTGATGAATAAGTTCCATTTAAATGTAAAAAAAACAGTTTGTCTTCATTGTACAGATTTGTTGGATTCATATGGATTCACGACTGTGAGGTTTCATCAGCTTTAATAAATGCAACTAAAACACATTAGGTCACATTAGGTCAGGATTATAAAAACACAATAATTTACTCAATAGAGAAGTTGTGCTGTCAAAAATCAGCAGACAGAAACAGAACACAATTAGCTGTGCCTGCTGAATTGGAGAAGACAAATCCATTCGAGAATCTAAATTGAGCCAGTTTTAAAGACCGAGGAGTAAAAATTAAAGGGAGGTGGTTTAAAATAGATTTGTCATGACCAAAGTGCAAGGTGAGTGGAAGTAACGTTGGTAGAAACAGAGGATATCCGACGGGAGGTGACGTGACTCTGAGTGAGCAACAGCCACACAATAAATGAGTGATGACATTGACGATAAGTAGATCCAATTTCTAAGTCAATTTCAGTAACGAATTTAATTCCAGGTTACTTTCACCCCAATTTCATTCCGGAGGCTGAAATCATTATTATTCCTTAATCAAATAAGCACTTTTTTTTTCACCCTCTGGAGACTATTCTGCAGTACTCCAACAGTTCTGGGTAAATTTGACTTTGTCTTTGAATGAAAACTGTACGTATGACAATATTAGCGGAACATGATGGAGGAACAAAGTCGTTGCCACGTGGCTGACATGCGGTAAAATCAAAGGTGAGTCTTACCTTCATAGCTTTGAATCTGGAGGGGTCGTTGTTGGCAAACTGTTTGAGAACGTGTCTCGCAGCAAAGCCATAGGAGGCCAGGCCGTGTAGGATGGGAGCCTTGAAGCCTGGCCAAAGAGAATTTTTAAATAGAGTAAGTTAAAGTATAAATGAGATCATTTGTGGCAAACACCTCCCACAGCTCTTCAGACTCTCACCTCCCATAGCAGCAAAGCTGGGGTCTATATGAAGAGGGTTCCAGTCTCCGCTCAGACGGTACAAGGCTGCCTGGAACCACGCGAGAGCAGGAATTGTTTAGATCTATGTCTAATTCATAAACCCCTGAACCCTTCATACACAGATGTGGGATGAAATTAAATTATTATGAAGGCAATAGAACAGATACCTAAAATAAGAATGCCTTTGAAGTGATGCAGTCGCATTTAAATCGCTAAAGGGATTTTGTGGTTTTTCTTTTTCTTTTTTTTACAAATCTGGTCCCTTTTATTTTCTGCAGCATCACACAATGTTCTTTTTAAAACTCTACGTAAATCTTGTATAACATTTCTGCAGCAGTTTCACATTTTGTCTCAAACGTTGTAAGGCTAAAAAACAATATGTCCTATTTTCACCCACATATTATCAGTGCGGCTAATTTATTCTGCAACCAAGCCCACACAGACAAACTCACTTGGTCTCTGGTAGTGGAGTCAGTCACCACAGCATCTGGAGCCCGTTTGGGTGGAGGAACAGCAGCCTGGAGAAACACAAAAGCCACATATCAAACACGAGGATGTGCTCATTCCTGACCTCTTAGATTGTCTGATTTGATTAAACGTCACAAATATGTTTGGCAAACATACTTTGGCTTTCTCAGAGGTTCTCTTCCCTCCGAACCCTCCAGCTCCGACCACAAACACTGAGAACTGGTTGTATGCGACCAGCTCGCCGTCGCTGTAGGTGTTCACTGCAAAGCAGCACAGATGTGACATCAAACTATAGCAGATCTGTGGCGATAGAAGCATTCAGAGCCTTTACCAATGAGAGGACAGCAGCAATGCAGGGTCCTGCAAAAGCTTTGTTTTATCTGATAATGACTGGAAGTAAAATCACAAGTGTTCACAATGCAGCAAAAGGAGCAGTAGTATATACTTAGAGATTATATTCAAGAATGCATATTACTCCAAATTATCCAGAGCTGAAGTCTCCAGGTGGTGAGAGCTGAGGAGGCGCTGAGGTACAAGGAGGTGGGAGGAGGCGCTCAATGTTTTTGTGAGCAGATCTTTTAGTTTATTGTGGAAACACAAAAGGGCACACGAGTGCCTGGCAACATTACACACCGAGCAGCAGTAACACACACACACACACACACACACACACACACCAACGTGACCAACAGAAGGCAAAGAAACAGTGGAGCGTTAGCCCGCAAATAAAATCAGCTTTCAAATGCTTAGTGGATAGAACGTTGTAGTTGGCTCACGGAAGAGACGTTTAATGTCACGAGTTCCCATTCATTAAGTTCACGTTTATGACGGGACATCACTTTGAATCACACTCAACACGTGTCTTGACGTTACTTAAGTTATTAACTCCAGAATTCAGACACACAATTTACAGACACACAAACCTGTTTCTGTCAGACTCCCCCTGAAAACAACTCTCGTTCTGGGAGGTTTAACAGAATGTGACTGGTCTGTGGGTTTAAGTAAGTTACAGCGAGCGATTGTGTGAGTCCTCAGGGAAGCTCAGGTCCCTTGTTGTTTGTTTGAAGTCGGATTAATTAAAGATCAGAGTGGTTTCTAATATCGTCCATCTATTCAGAAATACCAGCCACTCTAAGTCCATTATTTCAATCCCTGCAGACACAGACTGAAAATGGACTTGAATTAATTCAGTCTAAGAGGCAAACGTTCAGAAAACCACACATCGAAGTGATGAAAACAAATTAATATTGAATACATAGAATATTATAAGAAAAAACCCACCATCCAAGAGGATTAGAGCTCCAGATCCTTTGTCCAACAGGTCGGCTACGGTAGTCTCAGAGATGAGAGTCCCTGGAACGGAATTTATCACACTTAAGATTGCTTTAATACAACTTTACCGATGAATCATATTCTGAACATCCCTGAACTAACTCTGTACGTCATTTGTGACTCACACCCAACTTCATTTGAAATGTTGACAGCAGAGTGTTAAAATCTAAGATTTGATAAATGAGAATACATGACAGTCACAACCTTCAGCCAGGCTGCTCCTCTAAGTTCATTTCTACTGTGTGGACTCACATCACAGACTCTATTATAACAGGAAACATGAAAATGGGATGAATTAAAAGAAACTAACCTTCTATTGCACTTAGACCTAAGAAAATCTACTGGAATTAGTCAGGTTTATTTTACCTGAGGTTGGTAACGGTCTGTAAATCTCCAGATACTGCTCACCATGTAATATCTAACAAAACAACATTAAAACAGTCAGGATATATGAAAAAAGAACTTCAAGCACTAACAAATAACACAAAAATACAGTAGATCAGCCACCATGTGGTTATAGCCGATATCCACATCTGAACAGACTGGGGTGTAGTGAAGACTTTAAAGGTGGCGCTTGGTGACATGAAAATAATGACATCATTCTATTGAATTATTTCTGCTAAGAAACATGAGGAATCACATCAAACTCCTTATCAGTAAAACCCACAAACGTCATTGTGTGGAGTGGACAGTAAATCTGATTTGTACAAGAATAAACTCTAAAATGTCCCTGTTGAGTCTCTCGCTCACGCAGGCACACACACACACACACACACAGGCACCCACACACCCACACACACAGGCACCCACACACACACACACACACACCTTCAATCCAGAAGGAATAAAACATTTACTGAATATAATCACCACAGTTTCAAGGTGGACACCAAAGATTAGTGTCGCCCATTCCGTGTCTAACCAAATGTGAAATATGGTCACAATCCCCTTCTGTTCCTGGTTAATGGGGGTGAATAATGGCTGGAAAGTGTTCCGCAGCACTTGGGGATCTCACAATGATGATGACCTGGGCTTTTAAATGTCTTCTATGCATCGCTGTATCCTATTAGACTTTTGTGAGAAATGCATTAGCTTTTTGTGTGAAATTAATTTATGTAACCATTTCTTTGGTTATGGACAAAAAGTCTTTTTTCCCAAAAATCATTATTCATCCTTGAGTCCGTGTGCACATTTTCAGCTCCTTGTTCCTCGGGGGCATCACTGAGATATGGCCTTTACCAAAACAGAACAGACCACCAGACATCCTGATGCCTCCAGCTACACCATAAAACATTTTAAAGTTGACGTGTGCCTCCTAACCTGTGTGGGATCAATGTTGAGTCCTGGGATGGAACTCAGGCCACCTTCCATTATGGTTGACTGGGAAGGAATGACCCCAAAGGTGGGGAGGCAGCTAAATTCTGGATGGCCTTCATACAGGAACCTGCATGAAAATTCTGGAGTTACTGAACTGTGAAAAGTCACCATGTTATAGAAAAGCTGCACATCTGTAAGCCTCATTGTTTTTTTACTCTCCATGCAGGTAAAACTAAGCGGTTGACATTTCTTTGAAGTCAATTTCACACAGGTTGGCTTTTCAGAGCCCATGAGGCAGTTATAACCACATCGACACACCTGAGATGGTCTGGGTCCTTGGTGGACATGCCGACCCCCAGTGCGTACAGGATACACTGTGTGTGGGTGAAGGTGAAGCTGGATGATGGTAGTTTCTGTCCCACCGCCTCAGCCTGAAAAGAGAAGTCCAGATTTTACAGTTGACTTTGACAGTTTCTAGACATAGCAGTATAATCACGGCACGGAATGGAAAATTATCCTATAATTTAGACAGTGAATTAATGTCATTTTAAGGACTTTCAAAAAGATAATCAGATTCATCCAATGGTCGATTAGTCCCTCATCCCTGAGCACAAACGCTTTGGTGAACGCCTCACGTCCGGCCAGCCGATCCATCAATCATCCCCTATCATTAAGGTTCAGTCATGACAGGAAGTAATGCATTCACCTTTGTGGGGCTTTTCATTTTCTTATCTTTTTTAGTTTTGTTGACAACTACTCCACTTTTTAGTCCACAGCCACTGGAGCAACCGTTAGGGTAAAGATCTGATGCTTGTGTTACAGTGTAGTTTGGAAGATACAAGATGTACTGACTGTCACCATCAACTATTAGGTTCAGGGATCACAGGAAATGGAGTGTCGATTATCTATTACAACATCCACAGATTGACTGATTGATCTGCAATTGTGTTTTATACCTAAAAAATGAGTAAAGACACGTCTGAAAAAAAAAATCTTGAATGAGGGTATCGTAATTTGTGCGTGAAAGGGTTAAAGGGTTCATTAACATCACTTTGTTAGAATATTGTTAAATATTCCTCCTTTTATCAGTTTTTAGTGTCATTGTCTTCACTTTACTGACAGTTTCACAAAAATTGAGACAGGAAAAGTGAGGAGGAAGTTTCCTGGAATGAAAATAATGGTGTGTGATAAGCATGAGGTCCAACAGGAAGTCCCTCTCATTCATTATTTTGACATCAATGCAGCCTTCAACAATATTACATCATACTGATAAGCTAACAGATAGATGTAACACCGCTCTTCAGTTTGTTCAGCGGAGCATTTATTCTGTAAATAAATACACTAAACTGGTCCTTTCTGTAAATGAAACAGAATAATACACAATATTTGAGTTAATATTAATGCTGTCGAACTTTTGCATGAAACAAGTTGCTTATTAGAAAATGGGGACTGTTTCCCGTGGATTTATTATTTCATGTGGATCACATGAAATAATTAATACTTTAACATGCATTTGAATATTTCATGGGAGCAACCAAAAGCAGTTCAAGGTCTGTTCATTAATGTTAGGGAAAACAGTGCAGTGAAGGGGAACTCCTATCGCTGCACCATTGTGCTCCCACATCTTCTCTGTGGCATCTGAAGCTCTAATCTGAGGCGACACATGTCTGACGCATCACCACTTCACATTTACAGGACGCATCCGAGTATTTATATAGCGTGTTTGGCGCTTATTCTAAAAGGGTTATTAATGTCCCACACCAAACAATGTAGTGAAATTAAAGAGTTATGAGTGAGTTTATTAAAAGCAGTTTGAGATCCGACAGCCACACGCCATCAGAAGTCATTATCAGCCCACCGTTAAAATCGATGTTCCAGTCGCAGCGGGAAGAGTCGTACAAGGAAATGAGGAGAACGTTGATGGGCATAAAGTAACAGGTGTTGAGAGTGAGGCTAAGACCTGCAGAGCTCAGGAAGTAATGGAGGATTAAAGGATGAATGAGAAGGTATTTAACCAAATCTCAGTTTTGTACATTTATTTATGTATTTCTGCAGTTTTCAGTTTAAGACTGTTTGATGCCTTTTTCTTCTTCTTCTTCTTCTGCCTGTGTTGTACGCCTGTTGTTCTACCTGTTTACCGTGGGTCAGAGAGGACTGCAATTTCATCTGTGCTGTATGTCGTGCATATATAATACATTTGACAATAAAGCTGACTTTGACTTCTACTTCTTCTTTTCCTTTTGGCTTTTCACTTCCAGGGAATGATGCCTTTTGAACATCACAAAATACTCAAGTTTTCATTTCTCGCTCATCATAAGTCAGTTAGCCTCCTAGCAAGTACAGTTAGCAGGAGTAGTAAAGGTTAGTAAAGATTTAGTTACTGATTACTGCACAGCATCCACCAATACACACCTAACAACTATAGGTGTGATTCTTGTGATGTCTGTCTGCGTTTGGATACAAACCTTACAACATACAACATGGAGCAAACATAGTTTCAGACTTCTAAAGCCAGACCTGGTGTCACCTATAAATCCTAGACATTCAGGTTTGTGTGAAAGAAAACAAAGAGCAGCGGTGAAATTCTCCACTCACAGGATCGATCCCGAGGACAGAACCTTCAGCAGCTGTTGGATTGGCTTTGACCTCCGACTCCACGTCAGACAGCACGTTCACCATTAACGCCATGGAATCTACACACAGGTGAGAGACGGCGTGAACACACAGTGATAGACACCAGATAATTGTGACTCTGGCTCTACAGACCATGAAGAAAGACAGAGGTTTGTTCAAATCCAAAGGCATTTACTGCTGTAAACAAACTTATAAACAATCGATCCATCAGCTGACTTTTCAACAATTCTTCATACATCGATCAAGTAGTCCAGACAAGCGTTTCATGGCTGGAACTGATAGAATGTTTAAGCTACACGAGGTTCAAGCCATCACCTAACTATTACTTAATGTGGCATCACAACGTTCTCACACCTCCAGATATTTGGTAACATTAATTTGAATGGAACACGATGTTAATGAAGACATGAATACACAACGGGGGAAGGATTTAAAATCCATATAAGTGAGCTCTACCAGTGTTAAGAACAAACAGAAGCAGTTCTTTGTTCACACACTGTGTTGCCTTCTGGGTAACACCTATTCAATTGGAACAAAATCAGCTGAGGCAACAAGGGGAACATAATGACACAACACAGACCACAGTCACTAATTAGCTTTGCTACATGGCAGCCGCTAACAGAACGGAGGCAGCAACGAGTTTCTGAAAAAGGTGTCTTTCAAAAATATTCATGCTAATGAGGCTAGCCAGCAGCCCTGTGAGGCCGCCACCTTCGTTAGGTTAATGTTAGCCTTTCTTCCAATGTTCATGTGAGAGCGCGGAGGGGGTTGGAGGAGGCGGAGAGAAATAATAATGAACATTTGCAAGCCTCTTGTTTGTGCGAGACCTTTCAGGAACAAGGCTTGTTCACACTGCGCTGTATTTATCTTCGTTTCCTTACTCCTCCTCATTCTCTTGATCTCGTACACAACTTCATCCACGCTCCATATAAGCAAACTGTAGGTTTGAATGAACCGATTTGAAAAGAGTTCATATTGGTGAAAACTGAGTTGAAGTTATTGACTCATTGAAATAATGAGTTTGAGCTTCCTAAAAGGTGTTTTCCATAAGGCTGGTATTACACTTCATACGGGTTAATTATCACACAGGTGAGCCATGGGTTGGTGGTATGTGACGCTTTACTGACCTTGTAAGGATTTAGGCTTGGTGGCATCTGTAAAGTCACAGATTTTGTCCCACTGGTCCCTGACAGCCTCGGGGACCATGGGTTTGTTCTTTTGTCTCACAATTTGGCCCCGAGTACGCTCCCAGCGCACTGCACACATGGACACACAAATAAATAGGTCAGTGTAAAGTTAAATCGCACAACGAGTACCAACGGCGAAGGAATTTCATAAATGTACACAGACACTTCCTGAGGAAAAACACACAGTACTCACATTTACCAATCCAGCCCGCACTGACCTGAAGGGAGATAAAATGAGAGCAGATGAAGCAGCAACTAAATGTTAATAAATCACCAAAGATAGAAGAAATAAGAAATTCTCAGACCCCACATCTATTATCTGAATGAAGACAAAAGTCCATTAGTGCATTTGTAATGACTGAGGGACACACATGTACAATTTATGTCTAAATTTAAATTAACTTAGTGGTCTTCTGATCTACTATCTTGAGCCATGCAAGCATTATCACGAAAAACAGAGGCCGTTTCCATAGTTGGGTAAAATAAATTACAGGCATAAAAACTGGTTTTTCAGTTGGACACCTTCTGGAAACCATCACCCGAGACTAAACCTCCAACACGTAACCATGGAAATGAAAAAACAAAGTTAATAATCCCTTATTACAAAAAGACAAACTTTTCTATTCATGAAAATACATTTAAAGTTTTGTACTTGTGCTTCGGAAAAGATAACCTGACTGACGGATGGAAAGTCCCCTTCCGGTTTGCTCTTGGTGGGATGACAATCGCCACAAAGCTAGAGGGGGTACGGTACGACGGACGAATAGTGTTTTCTACTCACCTCAAACAGCCCTCCATTTTCTTGGCATTGTTCATGACAGAGCCAGAGGACCAACGGAGCAACGTACTCTGGCTTCAGGGACGCCAGGAGGTCTAGAGGGAACAAAACATACAGATCAGGTCTCATTAACGCCGTACAGAACTACGGGGGTCTGGTCCTACCTGGGGATTAAAACAGGACTTGTAGGTGAAGGTACTCACTAATGGGGTCTACTTAAACCTAAAAATCTAAAACAGGTTCAGGCTTTCAGACCACAATCAATGCTTTTTAGATTCATCACTGACCATATTGTAAACAAATTTCAATATGATTACTGCAGAAACACAAACTTGATTTCCATTTCTCTGACAGGTTCCAAATATTTGACTATAGTCTAAAGAATTCATTTTACAAGTCAATCATCAAACTTTATTTATAAAGCACTTTTTATACAAAATGAGTAACCCAAAGTGCTTCACATACAAAAAACAGTTTACTCTAGAAATATCCCCCTCTCCCCCAACACTCACAAACACACGCAAAATTTAATAACACTGAGAAGTTCAGAACATAGAAGAAACGCTATATTACACTCACCAGAGAGAAGTTAATCGATATAGAGATAAAAGATGACTGTATAGTAATGTAGTAATCAAAAGCAATCTCACTTTACTTTATGCCTACAGGGAATAAAGTTTGAATTACAGGATGTGCTTAAAAAAAATCTGTACTCTACTGTACTCCAGATTGCCTAAAGAAAAGGGGTTTGTTTATTTATTTTAACGCCTGAGACAATGAAAGGTACCATATGGAAGAAAGTCATTTTCTAAGGTGAGGCCATACTGTGACAGTTGGCAGGGCACAGTGTGACAGATGCTACTGTAGATCAGCCCAGCAGGGCATCAAAACCATTCCTATTAATCTCTCCCTTAATACCCCTGTCAGCAGGGCTACAGCCACTGAGCATCCAGAGAAGTTATCGACCGTTATAGACTTTGGTTGCTCATGAGATCCTTTCTGAACCTCATCACAGCATGTTAAACACTGTACTGCTGATGAGTTTTCATTGTGTAGGTCGGTATTTAAACGTATTGATGTAATGTTCACACACTATCGATGGTTTCCCAGCAGTGAGCTGTTCTGAGTTATGTTTCATTACGCTGGTGTAAATGTCCAAAGGTGCATTAGAGTCTTAAGAAATATTAAACATCAAAAATGTGTCCAAATACTAGGAAGCCTGGGTAACACCTATGGCAAAATGAGGGGGCCAGGGCCACTTGCTGAAATAAAGGGCTGGCATATTAACATTTCTGAAGCAGTAAAATGTCATTGTAGCTGTTAGATAAGAAAATATTGATTATGACAACTTCATATGTCAGGGCTACTACTCCCTTATAATTTGTTGCTCATCCTTCCACAGGAATTCACATTACGATCTGAAATGCAATTTATTATTTTGGCAAGTGTGACAGCATTTGTACCTTTAACTGGCAGAACAGCTCAGAGGAACAGCATGCGCCGTGCAAGGTCAACTGCACGCAATTAAGGATGTTGTACATCACTGTCCTTACCTGGTGGCATGACGTCCTCCGTGAGGCGTGACCCAGCAAGAGGAGCGATCGTGTTGCAGTAGACGTTGTATTTGTTTCCCTCGATAGCCAGGGTGTTAGCCAGCCCCAGCAAGCCCAGTTTGGCCGCGCTGTAGTTGGCCTGACCGAAGTTACCATAGATGCCTGCGGCTGAAGTCGTCATGATGATTCTGGGCAGACACAAGCGGAGGCAAGAAGTTGTGAGTGTCTGTAGCTCTCACATACACTGTGTATGTACAAACACACAGGATAATACACATCTTAGATGGCTGTCCTTTAATTAAGATATAGTATTTTCCGCACTATAAGGCGCACCTTCAATGAATGGGCTATTTTAAAACATTCTTCATATATATGCGCACTGGATTATAAGGCGCAGTCGGTTTTTGAGAAAATCAAAGGCTTCTAGGTGCGCCTTATATTGCGGAAAATACTGTACTTAATAATTAAACACTGTCACAAATATGTATTTGCCCCATCCCTGAAGGGGATGTAGGTTTGCCGTTATGGTATCTCACCCATGAGGACTGGAGGAACTGGGCAGCAGGTGAATGAATACTCTTACCACATCCACTTTTATTTAACACCCAACCACTGTCACAAATACACAACTGCTGTGCACCAACAAATGCAT
Source organism: Antennarius striatus (assembly GCF_040054535.1). NCBI lineage: Eukaryota > Metazoa > Chordata > Actinopteri > Lophiiformes > Antennariidae > Antennarius > Antennarius striatus. The sequence goes on from NC_090778.1 coordinate 17,008,983, forward strand.
GCAAGCAGCACCAACCTTGACATTACTCTGATCACTGGTCACCATTAAGCAGCAATCCACAGCATTGCAGTCTCATTCTGTACTCTGGAACTGAGCCAGGGGATCGGATATGATAGGATATTTTTCAAATCAATACATTTAATGCTCTTAAATCTATGATTTAATTACCAAAGAATCCTTTCAGACTGTAAAATATTACAACAAAAACAATCTCTTTTCACAGTGACCATGAGACATGTCTTTGCAGAAAACCACAGCCTTTGGTGCATTCAGTTTTATTCACAGCCTTCTATAGCTTCAACATTCTGCCCATCAGTGGTGGATAATCTAGTTATGACTCTTTCACCTTTTTATTTCTTTTTGAGACAGATTTAAATACAAAATAAACATTGTTTAGAAGGTGAAACACAAGAACACTGAACTTTAAACGTGCCCACAAGCAATAAAAACTAATGATAGAAGTACTAACAACAAACATGAATGTCAAAAAAACCCAAGGATCTATTTCCTCGCATTTATTCTGTAACTCTGTTCTAACCAGGTCCAGTGTCATTTATACAGCAAACAAAGATAACTGCCCACCAGAAGAGAATTGTAGATGGCTGGAGTATTAGTTTTCATTCACTTACCTGCACAGCAAGAATACTGAATTTGCAAATACCTATTTAAAAAAAACTCAAGTTCAAGAAAAACTCAAATAGGAACATAAATAATTTTTGGCCATTATTGAAGAAAAATTAAAGGCACTACCCCATCTAAAAAGCCTCTATGACTAGGTTCCACACAAGCCAAAGTTAGCTTCAACATCAACATGTTTATGAAAAGTCTTCTGTCATACATTCCATACAACAAATAATAATAATAAATTTTATTTATATTACACTTTACATTACGAAAATCTCAAATTATGCACATAAAGTTCATAGGGCCTGTTACATGATCGGTACAAATTGATTTGCAGGAGATCCTCTGGATTTACTCTTCTAATCAACAAACATTCCAAAAGTTCAATGGTTTTTATTCCTTTTAATCTTTGCTGTGATGTTCTGTGGTCACCACACTCCACAGAGACCGCCCACACGCATATACAGGAAATAAACTATTTATATTTACAATATTAAAACTACAGTGTTACTACACTACTGACATGTAAATATTTAGAAATAACACTGTATATTTTGTATAAAGTTGTAACTAAACTTCTAAAGTATATCACGTCTATAGCTGTCCCTGGTCCCCATCAGCCCTCCCATCATGCCTGGCTCATTTTCAAATACAAATGACTAGTAACCTATCCCAACTTCACAACTTGGCAGTGCCCCTTTGTGTCCATGTTCTGCATAGCTCTTAAATGATTGTCAGTTTTTTTTAATCAAAACTTTAATATCAAACATAAATTCCAACCGTTTTCTACATGACAAGAACCTCACTTCTGAAATGTACTGAAACTGTCTACACAACGTAATTTTAAGGTAAATGATCCCCATCTTGTTCCACTCATTTAAAAAGTGTCATGCTTTTGTGTGAAAGGAATCAGTGATCAGAATTGCTCAGCTGTATAAACTGGCTGCGTGACATTCAAAACATGTAAAGCTCAGAGGACACAATCTGCTCTGGATGTGTTTGCAAGTGAACACAGTCTTCATCATATTCCATAAGTGAGTGAAAGCACCTCGCTGCTTCAAATCAACAAGTAAATTGTCCACTGGATATTTTGTGTTTCATTCCAGCGGCTTCTCTAGAGGTATACAGTCTAATCTAATGAATGGCAAAACATCTTCAGCGCAACAACTTCACCCCAGCGGGTATTTGAAATAAGTATGCTGAACTACTTAAAAGAAAAGAATGAGCCTATACAGACATCTTGGCTGCCTCTTGTGAAGTCTTCAATTTAACTTGCGCTCAGAGTGAAATGTAGCCACATTACCTCATTTATTTCTTGCGTGATTTACATATTCATAATAAATTTGCTGACTTGGGCCTCTCTTAGTGTGCTAAATTGTCTTTGTGAAAAGACACTAATGGAGCTAATGAGTCATAAAATGAGTCCACTGATACAATGGCACATATTCTTTATGCAGACTACAAATTTCTTCATTGCATATCATCAAAAGTCACCTAAAAAGGTGCACAAACACTCTTTTTTTGTATCCGTGACATATAACATCGTGTTTTACCATGTAGGCCTTTATTAAATAAAATGACATGGAATATCTGTCATGATTACCGCACAGGAACAGCCAGACTGGTGAGGACACAGCTACGTGGTTGGACCTAAAAATACCACATAATAGGGAAACAGCATCATTTGTAGTAGCAATTGGGGCTCTCACCTCCCAAACTTTTGCTTTTTCATATGGTTCCAGGCAGCTCGAGTCACCAAGAAGGAGCCTCTTAAATGAATTCTGTGAATCAGGTCTAAAATGAGGAGAGGAATGATAAGTGCATGAAAACAATGTGACTCAGCTCCAGCTTATATAAGATTTTCAAAATGCCACATATGCAATCTGCCATTACATCCACATGGTTAAAACAAATGCATTCTTCTTTTTAACATATGGTGGCACAATTTGATTATAGACCAGACATAATGAAATAATGTGATGATATGAGATAAGCCACACACATAGTCAGAGATAACAAAAGTGAAGTGAACGTAGAGATTAGAAACAACTGAATTACCCCAATCCAAATCACTTATCCTGGCAAACGATCGGTCACGGAGAATCCTTTGTAAGGAGAAACAGGAAGAGGTTTGAGTCTTTTTTGTCTACTTACTCATAGTCACTTAAATTGGCGCTATCAAAGAGCTGAAATCAGATGTAATGAGATCAAGAAAAAGGGAAAATAACACATATGACTTACCCAGCATTGTTTACAACCACATCTGGACAAAAAGATATTTTAATAGAGTTAAAAGCTCTATTAAGTTGATCTAGTTTACTAATGAAACACATGGATAAGAGTATGTTCTGATGGTTGAAGTAGTGAAATCCAAATACAATACTTGCCTATTCTTCCAAATGCATCCAGTGCTGATTGGATAAGTTTTTCTCCATCTTCTACGGAATCTGTGGGAGTATGAAAGGAACAGGTGCCATTTTATCTTATTTTTGCATTTGACATGGTGATGAGTCTAGTATTATTCTGCATAATTGTGAATAGGCAATCTACATTCTATTTAAATATGCACCTGACACACACACACACACACACACACACACACACAGGGAACCTGTAAGCATGCAGGTGAGAGGTAGAGCGGCGGGCAGCTCCATCATGGTGTGCCCCAAATGAGCAACTTACAGAAGGGGCCGTATCTTGCTCAGGGGCACCTCAGCAGTGAAATTTTTTGCCTGACATGGGTCTTGAACTGGCCACCGTCTGGTCCCCAGCCCAAGACTGCCCCATAAATTGCATGTTTTTATCCTAATTTGCCAGTTTGGGGAGAATAAAATAAGTATCTTCTTCTTTCATTCATAAACACATACATGCAATACACACACACACACACACACACACACACACACGTACACACACATACACACAATATTCAGGATGCACAAAGATGACACAGACAGACAAGAAGTGTATAAAGACTGTGTCTCAGAGTAAACAGGACAGAAACAACAAATGGACAGAATGATGTGAAAAAGAAAACTTCAAGAAGTGTCCAAACTTCTCACCATAATTGGCCACAGCCTTGCCTCCTTTGGCTCTTATCTCTTCCACCACCTTATCTGCAGCTGCAGAACTCTTTCCACCCCCTTTAGTGTCTGCCCCAAGGTCATTCACTTTATTGCAACATAGAGAAAAAGATTAATAATAATGGGGTGGTTTCAGAAATTGTCCACGACTTACTAGGTTAGGAAAAAGGTCAAGCTAAGCTGATTTAATGTCACAGTTCAAGGGCAAGTTCAATCCACGCAGCAAGGACAGCTATTATCATCAAGAATGTAAATGTCTCTAACAGCACCTGTAGATGCAAAATCTAAATGTACAGCAAAACAAACCATATTTCTTTGTATGCTTCATTTTGAGTTGAAATTTCGCTTCTATACAATACTACAACTAAGGGGATCTCTGCTGACGATACTAAGGAGAAAACATTGCTCTTTACCCTAACTACCAAAAAAAAGATATAATGTACATTGTCTATTATCTACAGTGCAAGTCCAGCACTAACAGTACATAATCTGGGCAGAAAGTACAGTGTAAGACCTCAAGACCTTCCTCCTCACCCCCACACCTCTAAGAGCCACTGCTCTTTGTTCAGGCTGCATTTGTAAATCAGAACCTGTTCTTAATTGCTTGCCTGGTCAAATAAAGGTTAGAAGGAGATGTATTTAGTCAATTACTCAATTCACAGGTGTCTTTTGAGTGTGCCATGAATTAGATTATCATTTTATCTCTCATTTCTTCTAAAAGTCAGGCGTACCTACAACTGAACCATTACTGTTTAAACAGCTTGATTCATGTCACTTAAAGTCAAGCATATGGTCCTTGGTTCGTGGACATCCTGACCCCGACCTCTCCTGATCCAGTATCCCATGCATGTGAGCAAACACCACAGTTTTTAGGTGGGGTGCGGCTAAGGTATCCCCAGGTGTACAATATGTCTTGTAATTGATTACACACATTCATTTAAAAAAATTTAAATCAATCAGAACACCTCACAGTCATCTCTAACATGAGCCATCCAGGTGCAAGGGGTGGTAGGGTTTTTCACTCCTGTTGTCATATTACATAAACCAAACTTCAATACTGATCCTGATACATTCCTATACATGTTGTCACTTATTCACTTTCTAAAAAAAAGGGAAAACTGAACTGATGTTCATTAATTCGGGAAAAAAACATTTGGAATGTGAATGGGTGTAATGTCACAACATCCGCGATAGATGTTCTAACAATGACATTTCTTATAAATCAAAATATGTGCCCTGTATTTACCGACAACTGAGGCGCCTCTTTCAGCAAAAGCGAGAGCATATTCTCTTCCAAGCCCTGCGAAACGAAGAACAAACAACAAATGAATTGTGTTGACTGCTGTAGCAGCATGAAAACAGCCATCGTGTGCTCTTTGACACACTTTATTTGAAGCCATAACATGACACGCACTTTGCTCTCTGTAAGTTACTCGAGTAGCAAAAGTCGCTTTTTTGTTGAATTATATTATCAACAAATATATTAAAATGCTTCCACAGTGTTTATCTCCACGTTGTGATCTGAAGCTGTTCACTTTTCGACTTTGACACTTGCAGCTGGGTTAGCCAGTGTTAGCATGAGATACTAACACCAGCAATGTCACCGTTAGCATGGAGACATTCACTCATTCACGTACTTAAGTCTGTAAGTTAATAACCTGACTTACAGACTTATGTCATCCTGGGACAAGTCGGTTTGACTTAAGAGATCATTTTGAACACCGATTGACGAGTAATAACAGTTAGCAGCAGGCACAGTTTAGCTAGCGTTCGGCTGTGTTGTCATGGCTACTTTACCTCCTCCGGCTCCAGTGATGAGCACAACTCTTCCCTCGAACGACAAAGACATTCCTGTGAGATTATAGTCTCCGTTTCTTACAGCTGCGCGTAAAGAAGCTGTAAAAGCGACACTGATTTCCAGAAGACGAACTTCAACACAACTTCCACTTCCGCAACCGTGAGAAGGCGGTCTCAGAAGTGACCAATCAGAGAGCAGCTCATTCATAGCTCTGAAATAGTTCAAATCGATTCTGAAAGAAAGTTTTTTGGGTTTTTTTTGCAAAAACACTTTAATCACATTGAAACATTTTACAATTTTACATTAGATGAAAGCACTAAAGTGCTTCAGAAGAAGATTTTTTGTAAAAAAAAACCCCCAACAAACTTCAATCACCTTCAGAACATTTAGAACATTTTACAATTTTTCATTAGATGAAACTTCAAAAACACTAAACACTCAAAAACACTGAACACCAACAAAAGGAAATACAATATAAAAATTAGTGCATTATAACAGGAAGTTTACAAAAGTGAGGTGGTCATCAACTAAAGTGCATAGGACATTTTTGTAACACCAGATGTTCCTAAAGTTATTCAGGTCTTTTGTCAATTTATAGAAACCAAATTCTAGTTTTAAGCAACATCTGATGTTACAGCAAAAAACAGTAGCTGGTTCTTGAACAGTATTGTTTTCAATTCTCCTCCTCCTGGTCACATAAATTGCGAGTTTTGCCTCTCCAGAGATAAAATTTAAAAGCTTCTCTGATTCGATTTATTGCACCCAGCGTAGATGAATTTCCTGATACTAAAATTTTCACTGAACAAATTAAAAACATTCGTTAGAAGAGTGAAGAGCACTGCAAGTCTCCCACACTCACTGAAAGCATGAAAGACTGTTTCACAAAGGGGACAGAAGGGACACTGGCTGGACACCGCAGGGGTAAAAACAGAGATAAAAACATTGGAACCGATGGCATCATGTAAAATCCTCCACTGGAGGTCGGCTGTTTTTTCTTGAGGAGAGGTTTGTACAGAAGTCTCCACTGGGGGTCAGGTCCATTTCCTGTCATCCTGTTGGCCCAGGTAGTAGGTGCTCTGTTACACAGTCTTTTTTTGTTGATTACTTTTACACATTGTTTGTACAGTATTTTTTTGTTGGCCGTGTGCAGGCTGATTTGTCGTTCATCTCCGAGGAGAGGACCATCCAGTTCTCCAAACAGGGGACTGATGTGTACCTCAGGGAAAGGATCTTTGCTGTCCGGCACAGTCCCTTTACTATAGTCCAGGAGGAGGCTTCTCTTCTTCCCGGAGAGTCTTTGCCTCCACAGTTGTAGCACCCTCTGAGCCACCCTGGTGGACTGGATGTTCAGCAGGGAGCTCACAGCCTGGGCAACGCCAACGCTGGCCCGGCGTTGTTCACTAGCTGCTGGAGGGTCATGGTCCTGGTTCTGCAAAGCGCTGCAGACAGCCCAGGTGTGGCTCCACTGCAGACATCCAGCCTGGCTCCATGCACTTGTGGTTCCTTCAGTAACCGGAACAGAGAGTCAGAGCTTTTTCCTGGGCTGCTTTTAGATAGGGCCCATGACTTTAAAACACCATGTCCAAGTTACAGGTCCAAGTTACAGGTCCAAGTTACTCACATGTTTGAATATGCACCTGGCCACCTCTCTCCACGTCAGATCTGCTGGTCCGGTCAGAAGTCTCCACTGTGGGTCAGGTCCATTTCCTGTCATCCTGTTGGCCTAGGTAGTGGGTGCTCTGTCAGAAGAAGAAGAAGAAGACGACGACGACGACAACGACGACGACGACAACGACAAGATAGATAGATAGATAGACAGACAGACAGACAGACAGACAGACAGACAGACAGACAGACAGACAGACAGACAGACAGACAGACAGACAGACAGACAGACAGACAGACAGACAGACAGACAGACAGACAGACAGACAGACAGACAGACAGACAGACAGACAGACAGATAGATAGTCATCTCCACCCCTCTTCTCCTGAGGGATTCATTGTACAATCTCCCTGTGACAGCGGTCTGCCACTGAAAGAGCTCCTCTGCTGGGAGAAAGTGGTGTGCAGGGGGTGGCTGGTGTTCCCCGTGATTGCCCTGACTTTGGACATGGTCCTATTTTCCATAACTGTGTCCACAGAGTCCAGGCTCTGACCAGCCACTGAAGCCCACTCTGCGGATGACTCTGTTAAGCTGTTTCATGTCCCTTTTCCTGGCAAGACCAGGTGTTGCAGGAGGCCAGTCTCCTTTGGAAGCACATCTTTTACACACAGTCCATGTTCGATGACCAGTCCAGTCTGCTGTCTAACTGAAGACCCAGGTCAGGTCTTCAGTGGACTGGTCATCCAGTAGAGGTGGTAGTTTCCTACCACCTCCACTTTCCTACCCTTGTTGACCACTAGCTGTAGAGAGGAGCGTGCCTACCGGAAATCCAGCACCATCTCCTTTGTCTTGGAGAGGTTCATCTGGAGCTCGTTCCGTTGGCACCATTCCACAAAGTCAGCCACCAATGTCCTGTACTCCCTCTCCTCACCCTCACTGATACATGTCACAATTGCGGTGTCATCGGAGCACTTCTGCATGTGGCAGGTCTGCCTGTCAGGTAGAGTGATCCAGCTTACAAGGTAGGGTTCCAAATCCATGGAAGGCAGTGTCTCCTGCAGTAGCTGAGGCTGGATGGTGTTAACAGGGCTAGAGAAGTCAGAAAAGAGCAGCTAATACCACAGCCCCCGACGTCCAGATAGGAGAGCACACAGTGACAGGACCTTCCATAGCCAGACTGAGGTTGAATACTTGATGAAGAGGGTCTCCCAGCACAGCAGCATAGGCTCAAAGGAGTCTTTGGGAGACTTGGTCTGGTCCGGCCGCAGAGTTGATGTCACCTGGTCCGCAGTAAATGTGGTATTGTTTGAGATAAGAACACATGGTTCTGGTGGACCCAGTGAAATAGGTGGTCTTGTGAGCCGAGTGGGTCAAGTGGATCCATTAAGAGAAGCAGCTTCTGGAGTGGGCTCGAGAGAGGTAGTAAGGATAGAGGGAGAGGAAGAGGAAGAGAAGGATGCATGTGGAAGGCGGTCTGTAAAGCCAGAGGACATCTGTGATGAGGAGCCTCGAGTAGAGAGAGCTGATCCAATTGAAAAAGCTGTTCAGTTCACCAGCCAGTTCCAGTACTGCGCCTCCTTCTTTCTGTTCAGGACAGCCTTGACCTCCTTTATTACCCAGGGTTCATCATTGGGGGAACACTTGACCATCATCACAGGGACCACCGTGTCCACACAGAAGTTTTGATTCCCGTTATTGAAATGCCAATGTTTAGGATATGATCCACAATATTAATCCCAATTAATTAATCAGTTCCAACTGCCCACCACCATGTTGAACTAACTGATCCCTATTAAGAGACTTGAATGATAGGGAGAAAATGACATTTGTAATAATGTCATAGCTGAGGCTACATGAAAGGAATAATGGCATTAGCATGCTGAAGGCATGGAAGTCGGCCATAAAAGCCAGGTTGGTGGCTGCTTACTATTCCACTGTAGTGCATCTACACAGCCTGCTACAGCCGGAGGGACCAAAACAGACTATCTGTACTCGGGTCAACCCATGTAATGACCAGAATGGTATTCAATATATTGGTTTTCTGGACCTCACACATAGATTCCACCTGGCCACTTCTATAGCAAGAGACCTTTGGCCCCATAGTAGACCGGTGCATGTCACAACACAAAATTGTCTTTTGCATAATGGAGCTTAATCTTCCATTGCTGGTGAAATGACATTGTAAGGATCATGTGTGTGTGCTCTGTCTCTGGGGGAGAATGGCTTCACAACACTGTGATGGCCAGCAATACAAACCCTGCTGAGAACCTTGGACAAGTAGGACAGGTTGCACCAATCCATGACGAGGAGGACTACTGTACTAATGTTCATAGGGGACACACTGGTGTTTTCATGTTTAAGACACAAACTACTCAAGCACATTTTCATACAGGTGCAGCGTTGTGCTTTTAGAGCCCCTGAATTATCAGCATTAGTATAATCCAGTGGGAATGGAACTGAGTTATTTTAACACAGGCGAGCACAGCCGCACAGTAACTAATAGAGACCTCTTCAGCCATACATGATGAAACAGCAACAGCATCAAACAAGGAGCAGTCGTGCAAAGAGAGAGAGAGAGAGAGAGAGAGAGAGAGAGAGAGAGAGAGAGAGAGAGAGAGAGGAGAGAGAGAGAGAGAGAGAGAGAGAGAGAAGGAGAGAGGGAGAGAGAGGGAGGGAGAGAGGGAGAGAGAGAGAGAGAAGGAGAGAGGGAGAGAGAGGGAGGGAGAGAGAGAGAGAGAAGGAGAGAGAGAGAGAGAGAGAGAGAGAGAGAGAGAGAGAGAGAGAGAGAGAGAGAGAGAGGGAGGGAGAGAGAGAGAGAGAGAGAGAGAGAGAGAGAGAGAGAGAGAGAGAGAGAGAGAGAGAGAGGGAGGGAGAGAGAGAGAGAGAGAGAGAGAGAGAGAGAGAGAGAGAGAGAGCGGGGGGGAGCGCGCTGGGGGGGGGCATCATCTGAGCCCCGGTACGTCGTTGGTTCCTCAGACGCGCTGAACGGGCTGCGATGGAGACAGGATGAAATTAATGGGGTGCTTTTCTGAGAGAAGCGTGTCCGAGTGTCGATATCTGACGGCTTTCTGGAGTGTTTCATTATCACAGCCGTTTATTCCGAGAGGAGGGGAGCGTGGATTACAATTATGTCACCCTGGGCATGATGGACCATTGCATTAACGACAGACTGTATGTAACGGACTGGATTACTACCACCCTACTCTCTCCTCTTCTTTTTCTTTGTGGGCTTCTTGCTGTTTACTACTCTATGTAAGGCAGTCGTGTTGGATGTTTTCCTCACAAAATGTTGAATTTAGCGCTCCCGAGACGTGAGGGATATTTGCGGTATGACATAATTTGTGGCTGGACATGAATCTGTGATGTGTTCCAACCTGGAAGCTGGCGTCGTGTCACAGGCAGTATGACACGGTATTTTGACATACCCGTTGTTCTTTATGTCACTGTCTATTGCGCATGCCCAGTGGTCGACACCGAACGCTGCCCGACGACACCTCACTCCGTCCTGGCCGTGATGTAGGAGCAAAAGTTAAAAAAAAAAAAAAAAAAAGGGAGCGGACTAAATTATGCGTTGGCAAAGTGACAGCCAGACGACAAAAGGATTTGACTTTAGGTCCTTCACTAAATAGTTTGTGTCATAAACTGAATAATGTCAGGGACACCCAATGCAGACGCCGAAGGAGTAGTCTCCAAAGTACAAGTGAAGAAGGAGATCAAGACAATAGTGGAGAATTTGGAAACCATCCTGGGAGACCTGAAAGATGTAGCCAAAGAGCTTAAAGAGGTAAAGGAAACACCTCACCAAGCCTTTACTCATGAACATCACACTCCAGTGATCTGTGTTTTTTTTCCATAGGCTTGGTTTGTCCTCTTTCTAAAGCCTCCTTGTCTGACAGGACATTGGAAGATGACGTCCACTTCATTGGGGCCTGGATAAGGCCATGACGTCAATCACATATTTACACACACCCACGCGGACAGACACACGGTCACACGCCTTCCATTGGCCCACTAATGTTTGTGATCTCTATCTCCAACATGAAAGACATGTGGCACAGGGTGGAATGTGGGGTGTGAAATCACAGGATCACTTCTAGACTCCAGTGTTTCAGGAATGTGATAGAAAAAAAAAATCACATCACAAATAATATATGAAGGATAAGTTCATTCAAAGCAAAAATAACGTTTGCATTCCATTTCATCATCTACATGTTGACTGTTATTTACTGCAAATTTGATCACATCAAGTAATAGAACACTTGTCTTTTGATTTTTCCATTGCTCAGTTCAAACCAATCTTCATTGAACTCATTTAAATATCTGTCACCACATGTGTGAGTTTATCAGAGCTTCTCATCTTCATTCTATCTATCTGTTGTCTCTCTCCATCTCTATCTCTATATTTCTTTCTCCATCTCTCTCGCTCTGTACAAAGATGTTAACAATAAAGACTCAGCTGTCTGATTGGCCTTTCAAATCTCTCTCATGCAGAGACAGGTGATGAATTTTGAGCCGGGGTGATGCGTCTTTGAATAAATCAGAGCTCACACAAAGATCAGAAATTATTTTTTATCTACAAGTTGTGCTCATAAAGCAGAAAACATATTCACATATTCCATTTCTCCCTGCAGAGAACCGCTGCTTTAATATCATTCATGCCTTCCTGTGTTTGTTTCAGTATTTGCCCCGTTGTCAGTCACTGTAACGCTTTCTGCTAGCTCAGTACTAATAACTTGCAGTATGTGCTGCTGCTGGTCATACACCAGGCATCTGACCTGATGCACTGAACCTCTTCTCCTAACATGACAGTCTGTCATTCTTTGAAAAAGAAACCCAGTTGCATCGAGCCTCTGGTTCCTACATTATGAATTGGGAGTCAATGCAGCATCTGGCTCCTTCTGCCTTGCTGTTCCCCTTACTCTGTTTCTCCAACTTGAAAAAGACTTCTTTTAAGTTCTTTCACAATTTGCTGGGTCTCAGGCTCAAGCTGTAAATAATAATAAGAAATTGTAGGTTGTCTATTTTGATTTTTTGTGATGTGCCCTCTTTCTTTGTTGCTTTTTTGTTTGGTTTGCAGGAAATGATGTGGTGGATCAGCTATTCTGACAACCACATTTAACACACACACCTTGAGGGGTGTTACTATCAGTGTCTGAGGTATAATCCATTAGAAATGCAGTTATCTGCTGCAACTCCAAGACAGTCCTGGAACTGAGCCTGGTTCTTAGGAGTGCTCTGACCAGATGCTTGGCAGAGCCACTGATGCTGCCTGCCTTACCCCAGAGGCAGCACACTGGGGATACTGATAGTACCTCTTATGTGTTAATACTTATCATCCATTAAAAGATTGCATGGAGTATTGGACGTCACCGGTGTCTACTGTTTGTTTCTCTCCTCGCATCACTTCTCAAGTCATTTTGGACAGATATTTAAAACCCCTACATGACAGCAGTGGTGTTTTACAGTGGGCTAATCTTCATCCTGCAAGAGATGAGGATTACTGATTCAGGGTATGAATATAAACTCGTTGTTCCTTTTGTAATTATTTTAAGAATTCTGCACACGACAGTCATCTTCACTTTTTATCTGCTGTGAATTAAGACATACTCATATCAACATATGTCAGGTTTTATTTCAGCTGATTGAGTGATCTTCATATAGTAAGGCAGCCAATATGTAAATGTCCAACACCACACTTCAGTTCTGGGCACTGAAGTGGTAATAATTATACAGAAGAAAGAGGGGCAAAAATTCTTTTCCAAAGGGAATGGTTTTGACCTTACTTAAAATGCAACCAGTTTTCATCATCAAAATCGGTTTCTGGTTCCAGTAAACCACATGAAAGGGCTGATTTGGAGGCAGTCTTTCCATGACATGTAGATCATGTCAGTGACAGTTTCAGACTCTCACCTGTCTTTCTAGCACATGGTGACATAATCTGTGACATTGTTAGTCTGGCACCAATTTAGAGTTCATAGAAGTTTATTCAGCATCATTCAGCAGACGTTGCAATTAGAACTTTTTCTCTTAGTATATTAGTCTGATCCCCAAAGGAAAATCAAGAGCACACTTTAGCTGTAAAGTCATCAATCAAATGCATGTATACATGTTAGTGTGTACAGACTCCTGTGGCACACGCACACACACACAAGGGGACCTGTAGGCATGCAATGGGAGGTGGAGTGGCAGGCAGCTCCTTCCCGGTGTGCCCCAACTTGTAAAGAGGGACTGCGCCTTGCTCAAGGGTGCCTCGGCAGTACTCTGGAGGTGAGCTGACACCTCCCACTGTCAGTTCACACTCCAAGGAGACTGGGCGAATGCGGAAATTGCTGATCTTGGGAACACTGGACGACCCGCTCTACCGCTGAGCCACTACCGCCCCCACAAACTTCCATGTGCCTTTACAATATGTATTGTGTGTGTGTGTGTGTGTGTGTGTGTGTGTGTGTGTGTGTGTTTGAGTGTGTGTGTGTGTGTGTGTGTGTGTGTGTGTGTGTGTATGTGTGTGCTCGCGCACTTTATGTTCTCTCTTATGCCGATGCACCCTTACAAACCAGTATAGTTTGTAAGGATGCCAGCTAAACAGATTTCTGTTCCAATAGTTCTTTAATATGTCCCTATGCAGGCAGCAAAACAAATTTCCTCTCGAATGACAAAATAAAAATCTTTTTACCTAAAAAGAACCTGTACAAATTGGGTCCTGAAACAGAATCTTGTATTTATATTCCCGGCATTGAGTGAACTGCTTTTTGATCACTTCAAAATTGTATTGTGATGAAAAGAAGTAGTTTTCTCTTAAAGAAAATTGACATAAATCTTAAAAGTGAAAAGAAATGGAGTAATAAAACAATGGTCCCAAAGTCAGGTTTCCTGCATGACAGTTAAACATCTTGACCAGTAATCTTAGGTAACATCATCACTGGAAAAATTATACCTTTACTTTATTTTGGCATTGCAGATGATCCCTGTCCTCTTTTGTAAGACATCTATTGAATTTCCTTAGTGAGGCAGATTTTGTAATGCTTTTGTAACAATAGTTTTTGCATTATAAATAAGAGTGTCTTGGCATCAAGGACATGACTGGCCCAATTAATTCTCTCTGTTCCAATACTGTAAAAGTTTTTTGTAATTATTATTTCAGACAAAGTTTGACAGACTCATAGGAGTTCCCATAAATTCTATCAATATTTATCTTTTTTTTTTAATCAAGGGTGTTTCTCCTTGAACGCTGTGAATGAGTTTCCGATGCAATAAATCAGTCTCATAAATGAAAATGTAACTTTTCAAAATTTAATGTGATGATGCTTTAGAACTTGACAAGATGAGCAACGTTTTTGTTATTTTGTTTTTATGCACTGCAAATTTCTTCCCCAGTCAAATATCACAGATAGATCAACATGCTTTCCCTAATTACCACTGGGATGGTTTTGTTTTTTTAAATCTGGGATTATAGTAGGTGATATTTAGTCCTCTCACACAATGTTGTTCCACATTCCTGACCTCAGCCATCACAGTTACCACTGTTCTTCTTGTCTCCAGGTTGTTCATGACATCGACACCCTGACCGGTGATCTACAGCTGGAGGAGGACGGACTGACCGACAGTTCGAAAACGGACACCCTCAATTCCAACTCGAGCTCCACCACCACCACCACCACTGCTTCTAGTCTGGAGAAGATGAAGCTTTTCCCTGATGACTGCATCTTTAAACTAACCGCACCCATGGCTCCGGTTCTCGCTAGCCCTCCTGCAGTCCTAACAGTACTGAAGAAGCCCCACCCTCCTCTCCCACCACCTAGACTGACTCCGCAGAGAAGCGAGGACCACAACATTAAAAATCTGCCTCATCCAACATTAGTGCTATCAGGGAACATATCCAAGGCTGCCGAATCTTTAATGAAAAATGGAGGCGTTTTCCAGTTGAAACCACACAGGGATTTATTCTCCTCCCCACCCTGTTTCATTTCCAATGACAGTGGCGTCCCTGAAACGGGTCTTGTTCCTACATTGCCCAGGCCCATGCCTCTTCTCCGTCATGAAAAGAACAAATGCACAAAGGACCCCGGCAGGGATTGTCGTGAGAGAGAGCGTGTTCGTTTCAGTGAAAAAGTCCAGTACCATGGTTACTGCCCAGACTGTGACCTCCAATACGATGTAGATGACACAGAATTACACTTACAGGATGAGCTGAATGACTTCAGGCTCAGCCCAGTGCATTGCTGCTCTTCCTCTTCCCCTCCTCCTGCTCATGTTCTTCCTCATGAACTGATGGTGGAAAACGGCAGCCTCCCAGTGAGCCACAGCTTCCCACCAACAGCAACCACTACTCCACCCTGTGTGCCTCGTCACCCACCGTCTCTCAAACCCCAGAAAACAATCCTACGCAAATCAACTACTACAACGGTTTGACGTTGGACCCCTTCTGTCTGAATTAAGCATTCTTGAATCATTCGTAGTGTCTTATACTTTACCCTAAGTTCTACACCAGCTGAACTTTGGATGATCTAAACAAGGAGAGGAAGGGTTGGGGAAAGGGAAACACAAGAATAGATAAGTGAGTGGAACAGAGGCAAAGGCATCACCATGGTTGCTGAGATATACCCAGAGATGACGAAGAAGCGGTGAGTGTTTGTCCATATATGATGGTGTTTGTCAGGAAAGAGAGCAAATGCTTTTGTGCACTGATGCTGTGAATCCATCTGCATCTCATTTTGTCTGTTTATGTACTGTTTATTAATATATGTATGTGTTTTAGGAGCATATACATGCACAAAGTGATGATGGTTGCTAGTGAGGTTTGACTGAAAATGTACAAGGACTTAAAACACTTCCAGAGAGACTGCTATCAACAACAACAAAATTAACTGCATCTTTTTTGGGATATTTCAGGAAGTCACAGACTCAGGACCTGATAATACACATCTTTCTGAATGAAATCACAATGAGCAGACAGCCAGATAAGAGTCTGGGTCAGCATCTCCAAAGCTACAGGTCTAATTTTGTCATCCCAGCCTTTGATAAGTACCTACCAAAAATTATGGGTTTTGGGTGCTAGTGATGAGGATGAGGAGCAAAGTCTAGCCTGTGTGTTTGATCCCACGGTAAAGCTACTGCAGAGCAAATCACTGAAAAAGTTTGAGGTGTCAGAACACACAGGACCTCTCTTAGTCTACAGCAGCTGACTGCCTTTTCTGGTAAAACTAAATGTGATTGTGTTTCTGTTTTTGATACTTCTGATTTGCTGTTGTGTTTTGGTATTTTCTTTTGTACTTTTCACTCCATGGGCATCATACTCAACAGGTTGAGGCTGTTTATGTGGTAAGTGTGAGCTACAGTATATGTGTTTTTCAAGTACTGTAATGGCTGATTGGTCAGAAAGAAAGTAACTTCCCATCACGCATTAACATGCATGATGGGCAGAGATCAGGGAAGATCTCACATGAATAAAATTTGAAAAGATGTCTTTGCATACGCCATTGGAGGAAGAGTACCCAATAGTTTCCAGCTGCACCATTACACTTCTTCAACCAGTCTCGGCTACAAATTTGAGTGGACTCAGCTTTTTGAGCTTAACTTACTTCAAGAGCAAGTAAAGGGAGTGTGTGTGTGTGTGTGTGTGTGTGTGCGTGCGTGTGTGTGTGTGTGTGTGTGTGTGTGTGTGTGTGTGTGTGTGTGTGTGTGTGTGTGCATGTGTGTGCATGCGTGCGTGCACTGGCTGTCAGAGGGATACAGAGTGTACATTTATAATTTCATTTTAGAGTGGGGTGACTTGAGATTTTGCATACTTTAAAAGTGCTTTGGATGAAAAAGGCTGAGGAATGCTGTTATAGGTTGAAAGTCATAGCAAAGTAGACTGACGGCCTCAAAGAAGCCCATCTAGATGAACGGTTAGGGCTGACAGATAGTCATATTTCTTCTTCCACCATCAAACGTTGTCTCATTTTGTTGATAGATCAGACTTTGGAGGGAAAGAATGTGGAGGGTTAGAGTGTCATGGTGGTCAGTTGAGGACAAAAATATTCAATGACAAAACTGACATTTTTCCTTTCATTTGCTCAACATCATATTTTAATTTTAAAAAATCAAACAATTAATGCTGAGATACCCATTCCTGTAGACCATCATAATTGCTCCATGTGAAATCTAAAAATCATTAAATAGAGTGCAAAATTAATCAACTTTGATTTTGAGAGAACGAACAGAAACTATTTCAGACTATTTCGTTTAAAAAATTGTATAACAGCATTAACAAATAAGATCACCAATCTCTATTTTATTAGCATTTAATAAGGGCCGGTGTTAACAAAGTCTGATTTGTGTATGTGTGCGTGCGTGTGTGTGTGTTGTATCGGTGTGCATAAAACACATTTCAGTTTGGCGGCCTTGAATAGACAGTATACCCCGGAGTTGGATGAGATTAGTAGCACCTTCCTCCTAGCGATGCCCTTAATTATCTGGATTAGTCTCCAGGAGATAACAGTCTGGCTCACACAGCTTTTGTACCAACATCACCTTTGACAAAGCTGCTGCTGTTGGTGCTGCTTCACCTATTTTTATTACAATCAAATAGTGTCGGCATGCTGAGAGGTGGACATCGCATGACAGTGTCTGTTCATACAAGTGCCCAGTTGTATGCTTGGGTGGTAGGAATTTATATGAACAACACACATGTCTATCATAGATATTAGTTTCTGGCTGCAGAGGTGAGAAGTGTGTAAGATCAGGCTGAGAAAACCAGGGTGTGAAATGACCTCGCTGGCTTTAATTAAGTTTGAAATTAGTGTCTAAATTGAGGATCGGAGGATATTCAGCCAAGAGTAAAACAATTGGTGGTGAGGGAGTGGGGGTAAAGATACCAAGGTGGGAGAAGGAGAACGGACAAGGAGGAAGATACCGTTAAAAAAGGGAAGTAGAGGGGTAGAGAGGGAGACAGTGAAAGGGAAAAACACAGCAAAGGAGCTGGATTGTGATTGTTACTTTGGAGCCTGTGTGGATGGATTGTTGTTGAGCTGATTGTTCTCAGCGTGAAGCATTCAGTGTATTTACCTTGTACCAGCATGCTAACACACATGGGCACACACTCAGACACACACTCAGGCTCATCAGGCTAGTGTGTTCCTGAATGGAGTGTGGCCAGTATTGCCAGGAGTTGCAGCGCTAATGGACTTGGGTTTTTTTTATAATGTAATACGCTGTTTAAATTAACCCAATGGCCTTGGCTTTGTATGACTTAAGGGTATCGACTATTTACAGTTTTGAAATCATTGAATGTTGAAGCTGAAACGACTGGAATTCTGTTTGGACTTAATTTAAATACCTCCTGGATCAGAGCTGAAATATCTTCAATAGAAGTGCAGCTACTTCATAATCAGTCTGCAAGAATTACCACAACCTGCAGTAATGAAAGCTTTGTAACTTTAGTTAATACCAAACAACAATTATTGTTCAATAACTCACTTTTAGAAAAAACATCATGAAAGGTCATATCCTGTCACAAAATACTTTAAATGATAATATGATTTTTTTTAACATGCTCTTGAAATGTATTTTAGATTAGTTCTTAGTCATTTGTTTGCCTGCATCATTTATGTACCATCACTTATTTATTATTTATTATTTATCACTTACACTTATGTACCATCACTTATTTATTATTTATCACTTATGTACCGTCACTTATTTATTGTTAGAGGTGACTCTGATCTCTTTATCCATTTTACCCCATACTCATGAGAAAATTGAACAAAGATAATATATTCAATGTACGACCTCATCCATGGGCAGATGTTTTGGAAGGCAAGTGTTGGTGTGTGTGTGTGTGTGTGTGTGTGCGCGCGTGTGTTTGTATATTTATATATAGTTCAAACAAATAGTGGCAGGAGCAACAAAAGAAAGAGAACTGAATGAAAAAAAGCTGTGTTTTATAACAGGAAAAAAAGGTTAACTGTTAATAAATGCTGTGGCCTGTCATCATCTTTGATTCCTCTGAAGCAGTGGTTCTTAACCTTGTTGGAGGTACCAAACCCTGCCGGTTTCATATGCTCACTCACTGAACCCTTCTTTAGTAAAAAAAAAGAAGAAGTTTTTTTTTTAAATTTAAGACATAAGTACATGTTTTACTGGTGTATTTAATGAATTGTGCATTAATGTCACCTTTTTCAAAGGACAAAACCAAGGCAGTGCATGAACTCACATGAAATGACCTACCTGCATATCAGTGTGACTTCTGCTGTTGTTATTGAGAGACCAGTTCAGATATGCGTGGCTTCACCTTGGCAAGTGCTACTCTGATGTCATTTTCACAGCAAAGTCTGTTTCTTTTGTTTTCCATGCAGCTTAAGGAAGTGTTC
The DNA here is from genome assembly GCF_040054535.1 of Antennarius striatus. NCBI lineage: Eukaryota > Metazoa > Chordata > Actinopteri > Lophiiformes > Antennariidae > Antennarius > Antennarius striatus. The sequence continues at coordinate 17,028,444 of NC_090778.1, forward strand.
CTTTATTTTTGCCAGCGCGAAGACTAGAGTTGCTCAACTTGACATTGCAAATCACGCAGAACGCCGACTCCCATCACGTTCCGTTATACAGTACATGTAAATTCACTTTGCACATACTCGTCCGACCACTTTCTTTTTTGGCTCAACATACTATGAATTAAAATATTAAGAAAGCAATCAGATGACGTACCATCATGACAGGCATAAATCGACTACTGAGTGCACAAAATCCCCTGTAGCACAGTAGGCTAATCGATGTAGTGTGATCACCTGCAGCCAGTGATGGCTAAGGGGGGCGTGTCATCACGAATTAACACAATGTGTCAAACGTGCACAGTGATTCGTGTATGTTTGGCAAAAACACCAACTAAAGTAAGTTGTACATTATACACATTAGCTAAATAATGGAAACACCCGACATGATGTGTCGGGTGTTTTGTCTTGACCTCCATCTCCGATGAACCCCTGAGACCGACTCACCGAACCCCTAGGGTTCGATCGAACCCAGGTTAAGAACCACTGCTCTAAAGGCTTGCTGTTTCTTAGAAATAATAGGGCAAGGTCCAACACTTTGTGAAACACATGACTGTATAAAAGATTCTTTGTGAAATCATTGTTGCTGTCTTTTAATTCGTTTTACACAGGGTCCCAAACTATCCAAAATTAGGGCTGTTCATCCATTACTTGTTATCAGACTGTTCCAATGCTCTTAAATCTCCCTGTAGCTGCTTTTTCACTGTTTTTCTAATGGCTGTCTGAGCTCCAGCTCTGCAGGCTTGAGCATAAAGTCATAATGGTCAGGAAGGAGGTGGATCTTCACCGCCTCCACTATGATTCAGGGCTGACTCAACTGCACTGACCTACACACTGCAGCTCTAGTTCATAGTCCACCTCTCTCTTTCTCTCTCTCTCTCCTATGGCTTGTTCTCACTCTATTTTATTATCCCTTGGATAATTCTTTACTCTGACAAGGCAGCAGCTGCATGCATAGCGATCTTTCTGAGCACATGATTCTCTTTATATATGCGCATGGGGTAACTATTTTTATAATATATTCGATACTTTTCACAGCAAACACATTTGGCAACATTTCTCTTTGCATGTTCTCTCAGAAAGTTCACTGACTTCACCGACTGCAGCAGCCTCAGCTGCAGTTCTTTATTTGTTAGCTTTGGATTACAAATGACCTCAAATCAGGATGAAAAATCCGCTCCCTGTTGTTTTGCATCCAATATTAATGTGTGTAGTTGCTTCTCTACACAGAGGTTGGAGCATAGTTTTCAACTTTCTTCCCCCTCATTTTTTCAGGATAATAAGTGAACCTGCCACCATCACTAATTCAGACTCTCATGAAGCAGAGTGTTCAGATGGTTAACAGTTAATTTGTCACTGTAAACCTGTTTCTCAGACGTATTGTCTTTTATCAAAATGTTTGTCGTACGTCTGCAGACAGCATTCTCTTCCACCCATTTTCTAACCTGGCAACGGCACCACACAACTCATTCAATGTGTGAGAGTGAAGCACGCAGTTTGCCAGTGAATATTAATTAGCTGTTGTTTTTCTGTGTGATTCTTGGTGGTGACAGTCTACCAGTCTACTTACACGCATCATTTTCTTTGATTTGATTCACCTTAATCAAATACATTTAAATAGGATTACTGAAAGACAATGTTATGAGGAAAACTTTAAAAAATCATAATTAAGATGAATAATAGGGTTGTTACTTGTCACATTCATTGTATCCATAATGAAGATGTTTTATGCAAGCATCTGAGTATTCAGAAGTTAAAGTCCAGTGGGGTGGAATGTTCACTCTGTGCTGAGGCTGCTGTTCTTCAACGGGAGCCGTGGGTTTGGCCCTTTCCTGGGACACTCTTTTCTCTTTCTCCCTTCCACCCCATCCTCTCATCAGCTGTTTCTCATTCAATAAAGACAAAAAAGCCAACTATTTGCTTTATAAAAATCAAACTGGTGCACATTTGGCATTGATAGAGAATGGCTGTGGTTCTTCATCAATGATTCAGACAAAGTCATGATGTGGGAAAGTGAGTAGGCATGCATGCATGTGCTTGTACTTGTCATAATGTGTGTGCGAAGTCAAATATGTGCATTTTCATGTTAAAGGGATACATATGCTTAAGTGTATGGGTGTGGAAAAGACATGCATGGGTACACACATCCATGTGTGTGGGGGAAAAAAAGGCTTGGGACGGGTCAGTGCAAGCAGTGGGTGGTGAAGCAAACTTAATGTGAAGATTTTACACTGCTTTGGAGATTAGTAAAAGTTGCAGGCATCAGCTGTACCTCATGCAGGGAAGGTACATAACATCCCAACAACAGGATATGATTTGTTCAAGCCACAATGACCCAGATGGGTCCTCTGCTCTTTGAACCGCAACAGACATGATGAAGAAACACTGAATAATGGCAGCTTTTTAAGGAAAGACACAAAACGAATTGTTTGTCCTTTCCTCAAAGGGAAGAACTGCTTTCTTATCTGCAGTGGAAAAATGTGCTTGATGACTCATTCTAATTAACTTTGATGACTTGTACATGCATGTCTGGCTGCTTGTGTGTGTGGGAAATGTTACCTTGGTGTATTTTTTCATTTTGTGTGAAGCGACTGTTGGTTCTGTGACTGCTTTGTCAAGTGGCCCCCCTCTGTGCTGAAAAGCATTCACACTAATATATTTCTTCCTTTTGCACTGCAGGACCACAGAGATGCTTGAGATACGAGTTGAAAGCATGCTTGTTTCATAAGCCGATCAACCCGTCGGAGAGGGAGGAGCCGGAACCAAGAACAAGCCTCCCCCTCTTTGTATAAAAAAAGTGCTAAATTTATTCTCTGTCTTTTGAGCAATGTATGATTTCCAGTGGCAGTTGTGCCAGGGCAATGTTACTGTGAATCTGGGGCAACAGAAAGGGCAGTCAGTGTATGTACATGTGTACAGTTGTGAAGATTATATTTTGTTATGAGGAAACACTAGAATTAAAGTTTTAGTTGCTTCTGAAACTTTGGGTCCCAAACTAAAGGGGAAAGTTTAGATGAAAGAGGTACAAGATTAAGTGAAATGATGTCAGCCTTTATTAGAAAACTGTCTTGAGACTTAATCTCTGCATACTCAGATGGAAATCAATAGCTCCAGTCAACTGATGGAATTAACCTTTTAAGATTTGTAATTGTTTGTCTGGAGAGCCTGACAGGTTTGCCTGGGAGCAGAATGCTGCTCTGCTGAACTGCAGATAAAGAGAAACTATTATTATGTCAGTATGCACAATCACAGTTTGTCTTTGAAAGACTTGTGGTATGAAATGAATTATGATGTGGTCACTGATCTGTGTCCATTCAGTACATTGTACATCAATATCAATGTGCTCAACTGATACCATGCAAGTTTTTTTTCCACAATTACATACAATGAAATGGTTTAGTGACATAGGTACAGCTTTAAAAGATCCTCGAAGAAGTAATAATTTGCATCAAATTTTCTTTGTATACAAATATACATGTACATGTTTGATATCTATATATTTCAAACATTTTTATACAGAGACTTTAACATTTAAAGAGATGATATTTTTGATATTGTGTGGAGAGGTATTTTGTTGAAAGCTGACGTTCCCGTGAGGTGTGTGTTATTTAGCAGGGTATAGCAGGATGTGTTATTTATACACAGCAACAGGATGGTGTTCATACTGATGAACAACATGTGCTTCAATATTATAATTTCCAGAAACTGAACAGAATGAGCTGCATTATGGCAAAGAAAATGTAAGATGGTGAAGATGAAGATAAAATGAGTAAACCAAATACCCAGTTGTGCTTTATCAGATGGGAGGCATGGGGTTGAATGAATGCATTACTGATTCTTCACTTTGTCCTGCCATCACCGTGTTTTTCTATGCATATTTATGGAGAGGCTATCTGTTGGTGGTCCCAACATGCAGGGTGCTCTGCTCTCTCCAGAATTTAGAGTCAGAGAACTACTCTCATTTCCTCATATGATGTCAGAATATTCTGCAGCCACAATAATGTGACAAATCTGAATCAATCAAGTTGATTTAAAGATGATTTGATCTCTGAAAAAAAACCTGTCAGTGTTATTTTGTTGTGCGTGAGAAGTAAACATGTTACAACTAATCCAGTGTGTCTGTGTGTATTTTATGCACTACACAACAATTTAAAATAAAAAAGTATTGATTTTTTATGTCTGTATTCTTTATTAGGTCCCTTGCAGAACACTCATTTAAAATGACAAAACTATTAACTGTGTGTCAAATATAGAAAATTAAACGTCTGTGAGAGCATCATTTTTAATGATAACGGTCAAGAAGCAGTGTGTTGAAACCATCTGATAAACGTCAAATAATACATGGCATCAGCATTTATATCAGTTAATTACAAATTAGTGTGACGAAATATCAGCCTGGGGGTTGCTAAAGACCATCAGCTGTCTGCAGATGAACTCACAGTGGCTGGTCATGGTCATACAGACCATAATGTAGGCCAGCAGCTCAGTGCCTGGGAAATAAATCACGGGGCAAAGGAACAGGGCAGGGGCTGTTTGGCAGACAGAGAGGCAGTTTAGAGACTGGAACATAATGAGTTCTGCTCAGAAAGTGTGCATGTGTAAAGTATATGTTTAACCCATTGTCTTGGTTCCTTAGGACAAGGCAAACATAAGAGAAGTAGAAGAATACTATACTCAAAAGCTGTTTTTAGTCTCATAAATGCTAACTTGATCAAAAAATAAAAAATTTGCGTGTACAGTTTTATCTAAGAGGTAATGTGTAGAGTGTTACAACCTCTGTTGTATTGATATACAGTACTGTACTGTACTTTTAATATTCTGAATGTAGAAGCCTCTTAATATAGAAAATGTGGCACACATTTTGCATGACTAGCAGACCATAGATGCAATGCAGATTATTACTTCTCATTCATTTTGGAACAAATAAGTAGTTTAGTGTAGAAACTGTCAGAAAACGTTTCAGTGGTTTTCAAAATCATATGTTCATGTTTACTGTTTCTTATTTTCTGCAGGGCAACTGTAATTCAAAACATTTTGTGGAAGATTTTGCTGGAAATCAAGTGGCATGAATGGTATGCAGGGCAATAAAAAAACATGAGGAATAACAAAGGATTATTGGGTATTGATGTCCAAAATGTCAAAGCATGCATTTATCTGAAAGTGCTTTCATACAGTTTTGCCTGCTCGTAAAAACCAAACCAAGTACAAGTCATCCCTAGGATCAGACGGGGTGCGCGTGTTTTAGTTACCGCTCACTCCTTGGTTACAAGGAAAATCAATCTCGACGCCACCGCCCCGTTGAGCTGACTGCGTCCGCACCAACAAGCGCTCTCCGATATCGGTCACGTGTCAGGGAAGGAGGACGGAAGGAAAATAAAGGAGGAAGAGAGATAAAGAAAAAATGGAACAATAATAATCTGCCTCACTGAAAATAGCATCTCTTTATCTTCAGGTAAACAGGACCGATATCTGATATTGATGACATAAACTGTGAGATTATCTGACTGTGACGTTGCATGGAGCGGTAGCTAGCTAGTGCCGTGCAGTTTGGGGGGGGGGGGTGAAAATGCTGGATGCCCGTTTGAGTTCACCGAAGGTTTTTGTGCCAGATACACTTAGTTTTTGTTTTGCGTAAAGTTACTGTAGTCAGGTGTGAATTCTCTTGCCTGCGTATGTGTCAAAAGTTTATGACTTAAATCTCCAGATTAACTAACACCAGTGAGCTCCACACTGAACCTGAACGCCTCACGGGGATGGGACATCAGCCTCCCGTCGGCAACCAGCCGGACTTTCCTCTGCTCGTCGTTGTTGGGTCTATCTAGCATCTTAGTTACGAGATTAAATATCGAACTTTTTAAATTTTCTATTACTTCAATTCCTTCTATTTGAAAAAACAAACAAACATCGGAAGACGAAGTGAGACGTGTTACTGCAGATGCGATGGGAGGATGTTCATGTCAGCTGGATGTCAGATAAACACGTAAGCGATCCTACCAATGTGTAGTTTATTCCAGTTTATTCCCGGCATTCTGTCCAGTGTGAAGTAGAAGCTGAAGCAAAAACAAAAGATAAAAGCAAGTGTTACAATGCTGAGAAAGTAATATCTAGATAAAGTAATAGTATTTCCACATTTAGTAGTATTTCCACATTTAAACTTCAGTCACCCTTTCATCCGATTGAAATCAGATTACGTTTTTGTTTAAGAATGTGAACCATCTGAGCCCTGGTTCATAGCTGGACATGGAACCCAGTCATTTCTTCCTGTTGTGTAAGTTAGCCCTTTAACTTGGCCTATTTTTGTTGTAAGCCAAGTCTAGACCAGAGTTTTACTCATGTCTACTCACAATCCGTCATAATCTTCATCATTATTGTTAGTTATTACTATAAATACCAATAATTGCAGATTAATTCATCTATTGATACACAGTAGCTGTTGTTGTTGCAGTACGGGACTGTATTCCTGCTCATCACTCTCTTTTTTAACCCCTCTGGTCAAAGACCCCTCTGGGATCTAGACTCAAGCTCCCCGCTTGAGTCTAGATCAGATCGAGGTTCCTGATTGTTAAAAGACTTCTTCTTTTTTTCCACACCACAGTTTCCAAGTGATTACTCATGTGGGAACGGTTGGGTCTCTTTAAAATAGTCAGTCTAGACTTGCTCTGTTTGGAAAGTATCGTGAGATTACTTTAGTCAGAATTTGGTACTACATAATTACTGTAAATTGTGCTGTGCTTTCCTTCCAGTAAACATCAGTTGGCACAGCTTATAGAAGAGACAGTGAACAGCGCAGTGACTTATTAAAACGAACTACAGTATTTTCCGCACTATAAGGCGCACTGGACTATAAGGCGCACCTTCAATGAATGGCCTATTCCAAAGCTTTTTTCATATATAAGGTGCACTGGATTATAAGGCGCACAGTTGGTTTTTTTGAGAAAATTAAAGGCTTTTAGGTGCACCTTATAGTGCGAAAAGTATTGTACAGTGGTGCCTTTACTTACGAAATTAATTGGTTCCGGAAGAAATTACGTAAGTAGAAAATTACATAAGTAGAGACGTTTTTTCCATGCAAATGCCCTAATCCCTAATTCTGACATAAATGCTTTATGAAGTACAAAAATGCATCAAAACATGTAACAAATACATGTTACAATTAGATTATTGCACAATAAAAGAGAGTTGTGCATAACGTAAAAAACAAAGAATAGAGTAAAGAATCATAATGACGATCATTTACCTTTTAACTGTTGTCCTCATTGTTTTTTGCCCTCTTTGGTTCATGCGCTCCTATCTCATCATGCCGAACAACAGAGTGAATTCCAGTCCTCCTTTTGAACTTCTCCAACCACCCACGTGATGCCGTAAACTCCTTAAACTTCCTTCTGTTTTAATAACGTGGCGATTGTAGATGCATTACGGCTGTATTCTTTGGGGAGATCAACCCAACGCATCCCTTTCTCATGCTTTTCTATTATCTCATGCTTTGTCTGTATGGACAAAAAAACTATTTTCTTCGTCTTTTCCTCTTTTCTCCGTCACTTTCTTGGGGTCCATAGCAAATACGTACTCAAAAAGTTATTATATTTGCACAAAACTATCAGACTACCTCACGGGTCGAGTGCTGAATGCTGAAGACATTGCATAAGCACCGATCTAGCGCCAGACAGAGGTGGAGTGGCATCCCTCTTAGCCAATGGAATGCCAGGAGGATACATAATAGGTAATAGCCAATAGCAGAGCAGCTATGAGAATGTTTTGTTCAGGAACTTGTGAGAGATTTGAGTATCAGCTGATACTGTGGTTTTACATTACATAAATCGAAATTTCTTTCGTAAGTAGAGGTATATTTTCCTGCTGAGAAATTTAGTAAGTAGAAAATTTCATAAGTAGAGACATTCGTAAGTAGAGGTATCACTGTAATTACTTCAAACATTGTAATGATCTTTGTCCTCATAACGTCTCTTAGGTTAATAACCAATCTCCTGAGGATACGCAGAAGAGAAGAAGATGAAGCTCAATGAACGCTGCATGATGCACTATGCCACTTGTGACTCACCGCCGGACAAGACAGGCTTCTTGTACAAAAAGGGGGAGCGCAACACAGCGTACCACCGGCGCTGGTTTGTCCTAAAGGGCAACATGCTCTTCTACTTTGAAGAGCGTGAGAGCCGAGAACCTATCGGCGTCATCGTGCTGGAAGGATGCACCGTGGAGCTGTGCGAGTCGACGGAAGAGTTTGCATTTGCTATCAAGTTTGACTGTGTCAAAGCACGGGTGTACAAGTTGGCTGCTGACAACCAAGCAGCTATGGAGTCATGGGTGAAGGCGTTGTCCAGGGCCAGCTTTGACTACATGAGGCTGGTGGTGAAGGAGCTGGAGAGGCAACTGGAGGAGATCCAGGATGCTGTGGGAGGTGGGTGTGTCGGGGCCGCAGCTGGAGGCCCGACTGCCAGGGTCAGATCATCCAGACGAAACCAGGTGGCACGATGCAGATCTGGAGCATCCTCATCTTCATCATCATCATCTTCCTTATCATCACTATCCTCTTCAAATACCTCTCCCACGCCAGTCCCCTCTGTTCAGAAGGGCCTGCAGGATGAGGTACAACTCATCTCCGAGTATTCCAGGGAGAATAAAGTAGCATGGAATAAACCATCAGTAGCCTTGACTAACGGCTGTGTTGATGCAGCATCCTCGTCTGCGGCCTGGGAAGCGTGCACAAATTCTGGGAACAGCACAGTGACTCGTTGTAATGGAGAGAGGGCTCCACCAGTGCCCCGCAGGAGAAAAGGAGCATCCTTGGAAAGCCCAGTCTCTCCTGGCACCAGCTGCTTCTCCAAACTCCATGACTGGTATGGCAGAGAGGTGGAGGAGCTGCGAGTGCAGTGGCTGCAGAGCCAGTAAACTATTCTGGATGGATAGTGTCTATTTTACAGCTTTGACATTCCTCCTAAAACATTTTATAGTTACACCCTTCTGAACCAAAGGGATGGGTGAGGAAAACGAAGACTTGTCTGCAAACTCAATAAGTGAATGACAAAAAATGGAGATTTCAAATGTTGTCTCTGGCACAGGGGAATTTTTGTTAAGGATTAACATTACAAGAGTTCAAAACCTAAAACATTCTCTTTTCCAACAATGTGGGATGTCATTTGAGAAAAACAGATACAACATGTTGAAAGCATGGTGTTTGAAATAATCAAAAGATGCAGTGAGTCTGGTTTAAATGTCCTATTATGAATGAAATTCAGACCCAATGTGACTTTCTATCATGATGATGTCTCGTCAGTGTTCGCTTCCAAACAGTCTTCTGTAAATTTTTTGGGATTAGTTTCCTTGAAGTCTGTCAGAACATCCCTCTAAGATTTTATAGTATTCCATTGGAGCACACCAGCTAAGTATCGAAACTACTCAACAACAAATAACTATCTAAATAACCTCAAGTTGTTTATATATATATGTTGTTTAGAATAATTTGGATGTGTCTGTTATATGCAAATTAATGAGATAAGGTTGATGTGTAACAAAAGACATGGAACTAAATCGTTGAAGTCTCACGATAATAAGAGGCTACATCTTTTAAGAAGTTACTGATGATACAGGGGACAGTTCATTCCTCCAGTTTCCTGTAACTTTATACCACTTTACCTCTAAGATCACTTTAATATGTCGATTTGCAGAGGAGTAAGGATAATTCCTGGATGAGAAGTGCTGTGGAAGTGCAGATCCTCCTCTGTTTTCCCACCAGGACACATCTCAGAAGCCCTGTGACTGTCAAGGTCAAAGCATCCTTTCTGCAGCCCCCGGGGGGCACTGAGGGAGTGGGATCTCTCGCACAGTGGGACCCACTGGTGTTTTTTCCACCCAGCGGCGACTCATTCACCTCCTCTGTGTCATGGAGGGAGATTATTTTTCTTTTTATTTACATTACTTAATACTTCTCTGTGGAATCAAGTTATATTTTTAGATTATTTTGTATGGAATCAACTTAATTTGAGCACACATCATCTTGATTTATAGATGAATATTTACTAATCGCTGATGAACACCAGCAGTCTACACAGTAGGCCATTCAGAATTATCAATCACGTAGCAATTTATAGTTTGTTTTATACATGCCTTATGCGTCCATTATTGTGGCTGTGGCCATTTTTATAAGATTACAGCGAGAGGAGAGTTTGACTTTATTGTTGTGAAGGTTTACTGTACATGGATGCAATCAATTCTCCCCATGATTTGATGCAGACGTGTAATTACTGCTCTGCACTTAGATTGAACAAAGACAGCAATGTGCAAAGGAGTGGAGCAGGCTGATTGTTGTTTTTTTGTTGTTTTTGTTCTTTCTCTCCCAAAATGGTGTTACTGAGGAGGCAGCATGGTTTTGACACGTATAATCTAAAATGACTTTTGTAGTGCCATTTCAGCTCCTGAAGAACATCACGGCAATTACACATGATTGTAGTCCATTTTTTTACCTTTTGAATGTGTCAGATTATCAGTATGAATTATAGCGGTACCATTGTTTGTTCATGAGAAACAATGAATGCAATCCATGTTCATGATGATTCTTGTGTTTTGATATATTGTCATGATTGTCATACAATTTGCCATTGTCATATTACACAATAAGTATTATTTTCTTAAATAACCAATAATGTCTAACAGGTGACCTGATTATGGTACTGTACTGTTACAGAAGTATTTGATTTAAAACACTAAATAAACAGTGTTACATATGCTGTGAACACATTACTCTTCTGAGTCCTTGAGGTCAATTTATTTTACTTCATAATGACTTTGGTTCATTGTTTGCTGCCACTCATGCCTGTCCTGCTCCAGCCTGTGAGGGCGCTCACATCCTTGCTGCTATTCGTTCTATATTTCGCTAGGTGTCGCTGTGCTGCAATCCGACCATACTTTGGTCCCAAGAAAATCAAGACACCTGAGGCCTGTACCATAAAGCTTGATTAACCTAGCCGGGCTTCCTCTTACTTATCTGGCTTCACTTACCGAGACATGCATTCCTCTCCTGGATACCAAACCTGCCCATAACCTCCTCCTCATCTGTTTCCTGCACCAACATGTCCATTGAAGTCTGCACCAATGGCAACTCTTTCACTTCTAGGTATGCTCTGCATCACTGCATCAAAGACTCATCAGTCTGACACTTGTTACCTACACGACATTCCTAACAAACTCCTCCTTCTAGATTACTCCTACTCTATTTCTCTTCCTAGCTACACCATGATAGAACAACTTGAACCCTAAACTTCTAGCCCTGCTACCTTTCCACCTGAGGCCTGTACCATAAAGCTTGATGAACCTTGCCGGGCTTCCTTTTACTTATCTGGCTTCACTTACCGAGACATCCGCCCTCCGGATTTTCGGTACCATAAAGCCGGCTATCAACACACTAATTCAATTCAGGCATGTCCACTCTAGATCTGTGCGCGCTCACATAAAAAGGGGGGAGGTTGCTGCATACGACCAATCGCAAACATGCAACAAACCGGCCCAAGCCGCATATTTCACAACGGAGGAGCAAACAATAATAATTAATAAATACGAGCAATACAAATCAATAATCCAGGCAAAAAGCAACACAGTTGCAGCTGCCAAACGGCGCAAGGATCGCTGGCACAAAATCGCCGACTGTGTCAATGCGGAAGTTAGTTCCATTATAATATTACTTCCCAACTATGACTGCACTTGTATATCTGACTACAGAAACATTTGTGTGTTCCATAAATGTATGTGTGTACGACGTTATGGCATGTGATTGTAGCCCCCGCGACTTTATGAATAGCTCTACATACTGTGTTCTTCCCGAGGTTTTCGGCTTCGCCAACAGAATATATAAAAGTACCTATGAATGAATGAATCAATCCATGATTTACTTAAACAAATAATTGATTAATGGCATTTCATCTGTGGCTTGCTTGTAACCCATCCAACGAGGGATTTAATAATAATTACGAACATCACTAAGAAATATATTAACTGTTGCAAAAAACCTCAGTGCAATGCACACTGTCTGTGGGACTGTCAGCGCATGGTTGAAGTGCGTTACATTACTGATGTAAGGCTCCACAAGCTGACAGATGTAATGTAACCCCTTTCCCCAAAACCTGTACCTTTCGTACAGTGATTGTTCAGGCAATTCAAACGGATTACAGCGATCTCTAAATATTCTCTCGCGCCTGAGCGCTCTTCGTACAAGCTGTGCACCAAGATCCACGGGTTCTCATAAAACAGACAGCCCATTTTCCAAGAGAACTGATTGGTCAATGGGTGGGGCTGTTATACCTGCTGAGCTCTTATCCTGAACTTATCCTGCTCCGGAGCAGGTTAGGTGTTCAGCATAGGTTACCGCGACAACATAGCCTGATAGAAAGTCAGCCACCTTTATGGTACCGAAAAGCCAGGGTTAAGCCTGAAGTTATCTCGCTAAGCCATAATCCAGCTTTATGGTACAGGCCTCTAGACGCACAGGTGAAGCTGGACGTAAACATCAACATGTGTTGTTTTTCAGAACATATTTGTCCATGGAGCAAGAATATATACATAAATGAATAAATAAATTATAATGTCAACTGTCTTATAGATTGTTTTTTCCCCACGTTTTTTTGCCTTTGATTACTCGTAAACATAATTAAAATTGAAAATTAAAATTGAATTTTTTTTAAGATGAAGGCAGCCAGTTCCGTGTCCCTTTAAGGTATCTTGTATTGAACGGATGACTTTAAAAAGCAGTAAACACTTTGGGTAATCATTGTAAAACGTCTTCATGGGCTGTATCATATAAACAGGATAAAACCTCACAAAAGTAACTGGTAAACCATGACAGACATCCACAGATTATAAACTAAAGGTACAATATTTGATCATACTTCAAAGTACGGGTACTTTCTACACAAATGGTACTTGACGAGGAATCTCCAACAACAGGGAAAGTATTTCCTGTTTGATCATTTCAACATAAAAGTCAAACAATACCGGTTTCTCCCAGAATTAGCCGTTGCAGTGTTCTATGCACTAAAGACACCTACAGATGGTGTTAATGACATTAACAATCTCCTTACAACGTGGGGATTGCTGAGACTGTTTTACCTGAAGAGCCACAATATTGATTTGACGTGCCCCAGTATTATTGTTGGTTAGATCCAGTGGCGGGCCGGGCATTTCATACCTAGGCCTTCAGTCATGCTTTGCTCAGTCAAACTTGCATAAATAATCCCATAATGCTGTGAGCAGCTCCCACCACTGCCACCAATGTAGCGTTCAGGACTGAGACGTTTATAACTTCTCTCAAATGGTACAAAAACCGGCGTCAGCCCCACTCCTTTTATTGTCACTTGCACATGCCGGCAAGTTTTTATTGTCACTTGCTGGCAAAACGAAAGGAGGTGGAATTTGCTTTTACATCCACAACGGCTGGTGCAACGATGTGACAGTACTAACTCAGCACCGTTCCCCGGACCTGGAAGCCCTCATCATCAACTGCAAGCCCTTCTACTCGCCCTGTGAGTTCTCCTCATTCATTCTCGTCGGTGTTTACATCCCGCCGGAAGCTAATATCCTTGAGGCGCAGCGCGCGCTGACCGACGAGATACTGAGAGCAGAACGTGCACAACTGGATGCCTTGGTTACTGTCCTTGGGGATTTTAACAAAGGTAATCTCTCCCAAGACCTCCCAAAGTTCAAGCAGCTCATCAAGTTCCCTACCAGAGAAGGGAACGTCCTGGACCACTGCTACTCCACCATCAGCGGTGCGTACCACGCTGTTCCCCGCACTGCACTGGGCTAGTCCGACCACATCATGGTGCATCTGATACCTGCCTACAAGCAGAAATTAAAGCTCTGCAAACCTGTTGTAAGGACATCCAAGAACTGGACCAGTGATGCAGTGGAAGAACTTCAGGAGTGCTTGGACTGCACAGATTGGGATGTGTTTAGGTCTGCCACCAACAGCCTAAATGAGTACACGGACACTGTGACATCCTACATCACCTTCTGTGAGGACAGCGTCATCCCAACACGCACCAGGGTTAGCTACAACAACAACAAACCCTGGTTCACAGCCACACTCAGAAGGCTCAGGTCAGAGAAGGAGGCTGCATTCAGAAGTGGGGACAGAGACAGTTACAAGGAGGCCAAGTACAGATTTGGTAAGGAGGTGAAAAAGGCCAAATCTGCATATGGTAAGAGTATGGAAGAACAATTCTCAGCTAACGATTCTGCTTCTGTCTGGAAAGGGCTCAAAGCTATCACCAATTACAAGCCTAGAGCCCCCCACTCTGCCAATGACCTACGTCTGGCCAACAGCCTTAACGACTATTACTGTCGTTTTGAAAGACATTGGGACAGACCTGATCCCCCAATCATTATCAACGACCAGCCACTGGACAGCAGCCCCATCCCCTCCCCCACTGTCTCATTGGGTCCTTCACAGCCCCACACCTCAGCGCCACCCCCCTCCCCACACCTCTCCTTATCAAAGAAGGAGAGGTGAGGAGTCTCTTCCAACGACTCAACCACCGCAAAGCCGCAGTCCCAGACTCCATCTCTCCCTCCACCTTGAAGCATTGCGCCAACCAGCTGGCTCCGGTGTTCACTCAGATCTTCAACACCTCACTGGAGACCTGTCATGTACCAGCGTGCTTCAAGACTTCAAGCAATTGTCCCATTCCCAAAGAAGGCAAGAATCACAGGACTTAACGACTACAGACCCGTCGCTCTGACATCTGTGGTCATGAAGTCCTTTGAGCGCCTTGTCCTGACCCACCTCAAAGACATCACTGGCAACCTCCTGGACCCTCTACAGTTCGCCTACAGAGCCAACAGATCTGTAGACGATGCTGTAAACATGGCGCTACACTTTGTCCTCCAGCACCAGGACTCCCCAGGATCCTACGCCAGGATTCTGTTTGTGGACTTCAGCTCTGCTTTCAATACGATTGTCCCAGCTCTGCTCCATGACAAGCTCTCCCAGCTGAACGTGCCCGACTCCATGTGCAGGTAGATCACGGACTTCCTGACAGACAGACGGCAGTTCGTGAGACTGGGGAAGCATGTCTCCGACACCCAGACTATCAGCACTGGATCCCGTCAAGGCTGCATTCTTTCCCCTCTGCTCTTCTCCCTGTACACTAACTGCTGCACATCTGGTCACCAGTCTGTCAAACTCCTGAAGTTTGCTGACGACACCACCCTCATCGGCCTCATCTCTGATGGGGATGAGTCGGCCTACAGAATTGAGCTGGACCACCTGGTATCATGGTGCAGCAGGAACAACCTGGAGCTCAACGCTCTCAAAACAGTGGAGATGATAGTGGACTTTAGGAAAGACCCTCCTGCCCCCCCCCCCCCCCCGTCATCATCTGTGACACTCCAGTGACCCCTGTGGAGTCCTTCCGCTTCCTGGGCACCACCATCTCCCGGGAGCTCAAATGGGAGCAGAACATCAGCTCCCTCACCAAGGAGGCTCAGCAGAGGATGTATTTCTTGCGGCAGCTAAAGAAGTTTCACCTCCCTGTGAAGATGCTGGTGAACTTCTACACTGCCACCATTCAGTCCATTTTTACATCCTCCATGTCAGTGTGGTTTGCTGCAGCCACGGCCAGGGACAAGGCCAAGCTGCATCGTGTCATCCGTTCTGCGGAGAAGGTGTTCGGATCAGTTGCAGCCTCCCACATCTCCAGGAACTGTCCGACACAAGGACCCACAGTCGTGCAGCCAGGATTGCCGCTGACTCCTCTCATCCCGGCCACAACCTCTTCCAGACCCTCCCCTCTGGCAGGAGGCTACGGTCCATCCGGACCAGGACCTCACGCCATAAAAACAGCTTCTTCCCCACTGCAGTCAGCCTCATGAACAATGTCCCCCCCCAGGTAACCATCCGCCCCTCATCACTCTGCAAAGACAGTTTACTGTTTGGACTTATTTTCTTCGCCTGCAATCACCATCCTTATACAGTATCTAAACTCACCGTAATGTGAATTGTAAATAGTTTTTGTATTCCTATTCCTCATTCACTACTATTCTCTTCCGCCTTTCAATGCACCGACACCGCGTCAAGGTCCTCGACAGTAATTTTTACTGTACTTGGCAATAAAACCTTTTCTGATTCTGATTCTGACATCACAGAGCAAGTGATGTGCAACCCCGCGGCCACACCTTTCATAGAAGTCACACATCTATGTCATAGAACAAAACCGACTGAAATGACCATCATTTATGACATCACAGCTAGAGAAGAAAAAGACAGACATACACTAACTCACTACTACTAGATGTTGCATCACCTCTATCAGGTATAAAACATGCTAATTTCCAGCAGGGAAACAAGTTTCTTTTTGTATTTCCACTACAATCACACAGCTGCACAAGTGCACCACATTATTTACACATACTACAGAAGAGCAAGAATTTTGTTTAAAAATTATATTTGTCATTTAATTTTATTATAATTGATTTGATATAAATGAAATTAAATTACAAGAACATTAAATATGAAAACTGAATGAAATTAATGAAATGCACTCACCAAAACAACTCTTCAGGCGGCTTATTTAAACACAAAATCCATTCTCCTTTCATTCCTCAAGAACACTCCACTAGCTAGAAAGGTTAGCTAGTTCAGGTTAGCTATAACAGATTAGCTAGAACAGGTTAGCTCCTTCATGGGTTGCACCCTCCCTCACTAGAACTTCTCTTCAAATGTGCGTCTGCATTGTGTCTGCATAGCGCCGCCTTCTCAGAGTGAGTATCCAATCACAGGACACGTACATGTCAGGTGAACGTGAGGCCAGCTAGAAGGCCTTTGTGTCGCTAACTCGTGATCTGATTGGCTATTGCATCTGTCTATTAACTATATGTTCCTGTTCACTCACAGTGCAGTGCACTCACTGCAGGTCCTGGGCAAATTTCATTCAACCTGGCAACACAAGCTAGCTGAATTCTGATTGGATAAAACCCCTCTAATCTAAAAATAGAACACGTACCCAGTGTTGGCCTATGTCATATATCCAAATGTGTAATTATATATTTATACATATATTTAAATATATTTATTTGAGGAAAAGGCATTAAAATATAATTAACTTTCATCATAAATATTATCATGATCTCTGGTTATGTTAGACCAGCAGGGAAGGCCTTGCTGGCCCTGACCGCCCACCACTGGTTAGATGTGATTAGCAGATAAATCTATATCAATCATAATGTGAAAATAGGGACTTTTTCTATCTTCAACAATGTCAAAACTACATACTGTACCTGTATCTGCTTTAAGTCCTCCCTACAGGCAGACAGTCCTAGGCCTTCTCCTGTATTTTTGTTCTAAGAAGAAACCTCTTCTCCAGAACTACAATGGTTGCCCATATAACGGGAAACATGAGAATGCTGTGAGCTCCTCACATCATCACTGAAAACTTTACATGTCAGAAGGGAATTATCTCAAGATAATGAATGTAAACAGAATGATCGTTCATAGTTACGTTTTTCTTTCGCCGACTATTTTTTTTTATACATAATATAAATGCAATCGTGGGGAATTCAGAGTGCTGCTGTTTGTAGAGTAGAGAGTAGAGTATAACTTTATTGATCCCTTAAGGAGGTTCCATCAGGGAAATTAACTTCTCCGTCGCACTACACACTGCACAGAGAATACGCAAAAACACAGAGAAAGCACAGACAAAGTAGTAACAACACCTATAAAGAATATAAATAACCCACCATGAATGTACAAATAAAAGGCATAAACTTTTATTCATGCTTTTTATGTGTACATTCATAAACTATTTGTACAGTCATATAGGCATAAACTTTTAACTTTAGAAACTTTAACTTTCTTAAAGTTAAAGTTAAACGCTTTAACTTTAAAAGTTCAAGTTCAAGTGTTTCTAGTGTTTGATTTGTCCCACTCACTCCCCAACACACCACAGCGTAGGACAGGACGCTGGTGACCACTGTCTGACAGTGGATATAGTAGAAATAGTCAAATGTGTGCAAGACTCCACAGCATAAAAATAACAGGGAAAGTCATGGATGTCACTCCGCACAAACATCTCAGAGATCTATTCTGTTATTATTGTATGATTGCAGATTTGGTGCAATTTGGTTTTATATTTGCTTGTATGTATGTTTTTGATGCATCACACATATTAAATCGTTAATGGATTAACTGGTATGTGCCCTGTTGTTTGTACTATGTTTTTGAGTGCAAACAACAGGACTTTGTTGTTTTTATTGTGTTCACACAATATATCAGAACCATAGCAGAATATTCTTTTGTCTGAAAAGAAAATTAACTAAATAATTAAAAATAAATATCATCTCCTGAAGACTGCGAAGCTGCACCGACGCAAGAGCAATGAAAGGCTGCGTGTTCCCTTGAGTACCAGGTGGGGGCGTCCCAGACTTCTTGAAATTCCCTTAAAACATAAATATGTAGTTTTCAGAAATAATCAATTATTATTGTATTTTAGATCTTAAGTCATCATTGTTTTTTTACACGTTCATCTTATCTCTTTGCTTGCACATTTTTAAGAGTTAGAATTAATCTGTATGTGAGACATTCTTCTTCTTTTCCTTTCGGCTTTCCCTTCAGGGGTCGCCACAGCGAATCAATTGCCTCCATCTAACCCTGTCTTCTGCATCCTCTTCTCTCACACCAACTACCTTCATGTCCTCTTTCACTACATCCATAAACCTCCTCTTTGGTCTTCCTCTAGGCCTCCTGCCTGGCAGTTCAAAACTCAGCATCCTTCTACCAATATATTCACTGTCTCTCCTCTGGACATGTCCAAACCATCTCAGTCTGGTCTGTCTGACTTCATCTCCAAAACCTCTAACATGTGCTGTCCCTCTGATGTACTCATTCCTGATCCTATCCTTCCTGGTCACCCCCAGAGAGAACCTCAGCATCTTCATCTCTGCTACCTCCAGCTCTGTCTCCTGTCTTTTCCTCAGTGACACTGTCTCTAGACCAAACAACATCGCTGGTCTCACCACAGTTTTTCTCACCTTTCATTTCATTTTAGCTGAAACTCTTCTATCACACATCACTCTATCACTTTTCTCCACCCGTTCCATCCTGCCTGTACACGCTTCTTCGACATTATTATATTTCAATTACGATTTCTGTGCTTTTGAACTTTCTTTTATTATTTTAACCAAAATATTAAAAATACAATTAAAGTAGTAAACATATTAACAGTAAATGCATTAAATACAGGTTTATTTTCTTGCTGAACTATAGAAAAATCAAAGTGTAGAACTTATCTCTTATTTTGAAAAGCCGGCAGTCGGAAATGAATGTTGCGAGTTTTGTTTGACTTCACAGATCTGGTCCGGGACACATTTTTGACAGCGGAAATGAGGAGTCGCCGCTTTTTTTCCGCGTAAAGTTCGTGGCTGAAAGTTTTCTTTCTTCCTTCCTTTTTTTTTTTTTGCTTTTTTTTTTTTTCTCTTAACGAAGGAGCCGTCGCTTGCATTCATAATGACAGAGAAAGCGACGCGGCTTTTAGAACCCTGCTTTACACTGAAGTCCCGTTTTTGTTGCTCCTCGTCGACGTGGTTTGGGTTCACGTTACTTTAGATGCTTTTCAGGACATTTCCGTTATGCGAAGTCCAACTTGTTGGTTAATCGTCGTGCCGTGGTGGTTGTTGCCCATCCGAGATAACGGAGAACGTGAGTATGCTGCGAGCTCCTGTCAGCTTGTATTATCCTTAATTCAGAAAGTGCTTTTTAACAGCAACAAAACCTTTATCTCATGATGGGAAGGAGTTATTCAGGATAAAGATGTGGAAAATTCTTATTATTTTTCACTCCCTTTAATAATAGTCGTCGAGAATAAAAAAAAAACTCTTGGTCGTGTAGAGTTTAAAGGGCTTTGCCTCTCGCCCAGTGACGTGTGGTGTTTTGACAAAAAAAATAGTTTAGTGTTAAAATAGAGTTCTTGAAGGATTGCATCTTGGAGCTTCTTGGAGACGCATCAAAACAGGCGGTCCAAAACACGCGCAAACACGTGTCTTCAGTAACATGTGGAACTTAAAGTAAATGTTGTTTAATTCTCTATTTGTGACGTTACTTTATCTGTGACTGGTTTTACCTCCTCAGGAAAAGTTTTTCTAAAACATCTTAATAGTCCATTTAATAGTGTGCTCTGGAATGTTGACGTTATTGTTGTTAATATGTTATTAAAGATAACACCAGAACCCCACAGGAGGTCTTTATACCTGTGGCCATCAGACAGTATGTTTGGTGACATGACGTCACCAAAACTAGTTACTGACCAGTACCTGACACTTGTCAGTACTGTTGTTATTGTTACTTCATTCTACTCTGTTCCTTGCATATATTCATATTGCTTTTAATTTCCTGTAAGTCTTTGGAGCAAACTGGAAGCAGAATTTCGCCCATAGGACTAATGACGTTCTATCTTATCTTATCTTATCTTATCTTATCTTATCTTATCTTATCTTATCTTATAAGAATGTGTGCAGCTGAGGCCCAGAGTGTGTGCTCAGGTTAGTGGTTCCTGTGTCGTGTAGCTACAAATTCAGTCATTTATTTATTTGTGTCATGAGTGAATTTAAGTTCTTTTCATTTTTCGTGTGTGTGTGTTTGCAATTGCAGGTTAGTGTACATGAGTATGCATCAAGTGATTATTTAAAAAAAAAAACTCAAACTTAACTGGTGACAACCAAAATATTTTGGTATTTCCTGTCTATACTTAATGTTTTCTCATGTGTTTCAACAGGCGATATTGTGGTCATTTTGTGCTTTAAAATTTTACATCTCAAGTATCCAGTTAAGAAATTAAAAATGGTCATTAATGTCAAGTTGTAACTAATTAATTTTATAAATGAGGTTAAATTTGGTTTGACCTTGACCAGCTGCAATGCTAAAATACTGCTTAGGCTTCTAATGGATATTAAGAACAATATTAAGAACAAAAACATTAATAGATAGATAGATGCACAAATGTGAATGATAAGCATTCACGAACCAGGATGCTTATCTGCTCAAGTGTCCTTCCTTTAACAGACCAATGTCAAGGTCCTGGTCATGTTGCCCCAGTTGTGAAATTCTTTTAGATGCAGTTTTCTCCCAATCTGCCTTTTTATAGAGGTTGGTTGGTTTAACAAGGAAGTAGTCAATTGGAATTAGTTGGATGAAACAAGTGCTTTCAGACTTATGGCTGCTCCAAAAACTTGTGAAGTAAAACGAGTGGAGGTGCTTCTATAGTGTTTCCTCTGCTCCTGCCTTTATATTACAGTATCCATACAAAGATCCCAAGGATCAAAACATACTTGGGAGGGCTTCCTCCATCTGACATCCACCTGATAGTTTATGATAAAATGTGTATTTAGTGAAGGAAACATAAATATTAGAGTGACTCCAGATTAAGTGGAGGAGTCTTCTTTCTGCTTGCAGTGTTGTAAAATGAGGCTTTTTGGATTGTTTGTGTCAATTACACGTAAATTGCCTAATAGATTACCATGAAACTTTGTGAAGAGTTATGCACCATGGATGAAATCATCAAATTTTAGAGTGGATCTAGATAAATGGACATTAACAACTAGTGATGATTCCAAATTCTAGAGTTTCGTGGTCATGGAGTTGTATTTTGAGGTCAAAACTATCATTTGACTATTCTTTCAGATGCAATTACATGAGGAGGAAATGGAGATATCTTGGCAGGGTGTTTTCTGAGTGATGTGTACATTAGAAAATTAAATGTTGGATCAGTCTAATATGTCCACAAGGCACATCTGACACTTTATTATCCAATAAAATATACTCAGCGATAACTGCCAGCATTAACATATGAGCAGTATGATGATGATGTGAAATGTTTCTGTCCTATTGCATCATAATTATATGTTTTTCAGCATATTGCACACGTATGATATTACCGTGCCCGCTTGTAAGATGTACACATAATAGTGAAACATGTATGAACACATCTGTAGGGTTCATTCACCTTCTGAACTCATTTGGCCAACAAGCAGATGTTCAGTCAGTCACTGTTTAAGATGCGACAGCTGCAACACCTTGACTCAGTGAAGCACAAAAGACAGAAAAACATGCCTCCAGGGTGGGGAAGTAACACCAACCAAAGTGTACAACATATTTTCCGTTGATGACTGGTTTAACTCTGTCTTGCCCAGACAAAAGTTTACTTCTTTGTAAAGTTTCAGCACATATCCAGATCCTCTACTTGCTCAGTGTAGTTTGTTTCTGTTTGTAATGATTTTCAGAGACGAGTTTACTTTCCTGATTCCCTTGGTTGCTAAAATTTGACATTTTCACTTCTCCTTGAGTCAATGTAGTGTTTGCCCATGTCTACATGTGTACTGAGTCTCTTATTTACAGTGAAAACCTTATATATTTATTGACAACACAACCACACAATACTGACAAAAATAGTCTCTGATTTTCAGTTCTGAAGCACGCCTGACTACTTGAGTTTTATTGAACTTCACATGTTCAGAATCAGAAATGTTGTACTTTCCCTAGAGAGGTGGATAATATCTTGTGCAGCATGATTGTAATTGGATTTTCTCCTACATGAAATGATTCCTTGGTTGGGGTTTTTATTCCCCACAACTCTCCTTTGTCTTGATAACTGTCTGAGGCATCTTTTCTTGCACCAGGACTGTAGCTTCATAGAATCTGGGTGTATTGTATTAATTATTCTAGTGTCTTTTAAGCATTGTGCACATCTGATGTACATGTATGAGCATGTGTTACATGAAATATAAAAAACAGTAGAACCTGAAGCCTCTTTTATCAAATTTGAATCAGACAATGGTTCCAGGTCTTTAAACTAGTTATTAGTCACTAGGTCTTCGATCAGGGTTATTGGCAGGCAGATAAGATGAGGAATGCACAAAAGAAACACGGAGGAGGACAGAAGACACAAATTATGGAAGAAAATGGAGAAAAAAGAAAGGTATTTCCTGGCATCAATAGGGTCTTTTTAAAACCTGACACACATTCATGACTTTGACAAATCCTGGCCACCCAAACAACTGAGTGTAAAATTCTACTCTTTCCATGATCATCACACACACCCTACAGCATGTGGTCTAGATAAATACATGTGTGTGCATACATTTCTGTAAGTGTTTGGAGGGGACCTGCTTGCTTGTATTTATTTTTCTACAAGCAGCAATAATTACAGACATTGTGTATTTTTTAAGTGTTAATCCTGACCGACTCCTGTTCTTGTTGCTGGAAGAATGTTGATTATAGGCCCCATTCAGCTGCAGCAGCATTGGGATGGTGTTTAAATGTGTTGCACTCGTGGGCTTTGCAGAAAATGTGATGGGGTGACCAAAATGTTATATTCTCACCGTCGAGAGTTCAGTTTTTCAAACTAAAAACTCACGCCTTGAATATATTATTTGTGTGTGTGTGTGTGTGTGTGTGTGTGTGTCTGTGTGTCTGTGTGTGTGTGTGTTTAAGCAGATTAAGCAGAAATGGAAGTGATGTTTAAGTTGAAGTGAAAGAAGGAACACACTCTCATCCAAAAAAACCCCCCCAAAAAACAATTTACACCACATCACATAAATCGAGTCATGATACCAGTGCAGATTTTGCTATATTGCAGTCCAAAACAAGATTCTTGGACGATGTCGCTGTGTGATCAAGTGTTGTTTAAGTGCAACGCTGAAACTCAATTGGCTCCTCATGATTCCCGATGTGGAAAAGTTAATAACTCCTGAGTTCGTCTTCCAGAAAGTCAGATTCCTGCAGATGATTCACAACAAATCACATTGAATGGAGGAGTCACTCAACACCTCCCCCCGCAAACTACCCACGCTGGTAGACACACACACACACACACACACACACACACACACACACACACACACACACACACACACACACACACACACACACACACACACACACACACACACACACATATATCATAAGCTACAGTTGTGCGTCTTTACAGTTCACAGTGAGTCAGAAGGCATCGTGGGTCGAGGTGACTCATTCATAAAGTACTTTTGGATTTCAGACAATGATGTCTGTCGTATTCTCTCTAGCTGGAACATTTGACTCGTTAATATTTGAATTGGCTGAATCATATTGATCTCACTCCGCCAAGTTGTAAATGATGGATTGCTGTTTTCAGCTTTTCAGAGAATGAACACATGTTAAAGGGTTCCAGGAATAAGTAGAGGTCTGCTTTTGGTGACTTTTTTTTAGCTGGGAAACATACTAAACTGTTATTTAATCTTTGAATAAAGAGTATTGAATGTTTTGTAACGTGCACAGTCAGTGTTTATTTGCCTCTGGACTCAGGAAAGTTTCTATGTACTTTTTATGATCTATTCAACATTGTTAGCAGTCCACTGCAGTACAATGCGTATGGTCACATTGGGTGCCTTTGAAACAATAACAGAGTTCAGTTGGTGTAATTACACAGTGGGACCATTAGATTTACATGTTTGCTCTAAAAATCAGAATATCTACTATAGAATTAGTAAGAATAGGGTTATATAATTGTGATTTGATAAAAGGTTGAGATTTTATATTCTCATCACCGAATGACCAATGTATGTATTTTTTATTTTTAGAGCTTTTGTTTGTTTGGTTGTTTTTACCAAATGAGATAAACATTTATTAAGCCTTTTAAACTTGCATTTCTCAATACTTTGCTTAGTTTAGATTGATTCCTATGGATTCAAAATGTAAAAATACACTCTTGACTCCATAGTACTTTTTTTTCGCGGCTCTAAACATCGATCTTTGAAAAGGTAACAGGCAGTAATCAGCGGTCAAAACAGGAAGAGTTTGTGATGGCAGACTGTCAGGGCTGACCTCATTCCTTTTCGTCTCTCGTACTCACACATCTACTCATGCAGCCAAACCTAAACTCCCCTCTTTTCATTCATACCTGTCATTGCATCTCAGGGAGCCCTGTATTTTTAGCATTCTCTAGACCTGCCAGAGTCTGCCTCCGCAAGCTAATGATAGCCTGCAGACTGCGGCGGTGTTTTCTATTAGTCATTGATAGGATGCCGGGCAGCTGGAAAGACGTTTAGTCGAGTATTTTTACGTGGTTATTGGGAATTACCAGACTCATAGTCATCATATGAAGTGTTCACTTTTTAGGTAAACCCCAGATTTGCTTTCCATAGCTCATTGCAGGAAAAAGTGTCATAATACTCTACAGTGAAATTCTGGTTCTTATACATGCTTGTTCTGTGTGATAAAATTCTTATCCTAGATCCAGACTTTTATGATGACTCTTTTCCCAACCTGCAGTACCATCTTTTTCTCAGAACACAGGAAATGGCCAGAAAGTGCCTAGTTTTATTTCTGTGCATCTTAAGAATAGGCACATTGTGTTGTATCGGAGCCTGCATTGTTGTGGGAATGTAGGACTGAGCTAGAAAATATTTGCTATCGAGAAGTGAAACTTGTGTACCCACTACTATTTTGCCTGCAAAACAGTAAACAGCTATTTTTTTTTAGGTATTACAGTCCACACACAAACAAACATATCCTTTAATGTTCATGGTATAAAGAATCCAGAAACAGCTGTGTTAATGATGTTTTATCTACTTGTGTTAAACTTTAGATGTACCTCTAGGCTTCTCTCATCTTTTATCCTGAATCAGCAAATGCTTTCCTCCAGCTATGGGAAGTTCAGGTTAAAGTTATCTCAGGCTTAAGCCCCACTTCCTCTTTTGCAAAATGTTATTAAATTTGTAAGCTGTGTGTGTCTCGCTTTCTGCCCTGTTTATTATCAAAGCTCTTTTACATCTCACTTCACACAAACAGGAAGACTGAGACTCAGCCAGTCCCACCAGCCCTTGCTACTGCACATTTTTTCATGTTTGCCTCTTCTTTGTATTTTTGATCAATCAGTAGCTTTGATTTATTTTATCATTATTATTTTAACGTAAAGTGAAGCCATGTAAGAATCTTTAAGTATGTGTTGAACATTTAAATCAAATAGTGCCATAACAACGTGACATCCTGTTAATGAAAAACAGGCTGAATATTATCAGCAGCAGATGCTTTTTGATGATGCGATCTATTGTTGGAAAGCGAATATGTTCAACCTTATTTAGCACAGCGGCTGGATATAAAAAGAAAGCTACATTCTTGTGCCAAAGTAGTGCCATAAAGTGTAATAAAGAGCTAGAACTTTGGATGTCTTTGTGAGCAGTCTTAGAGCTCGCAGCCAATGAACTGTCTTGGCTCATTCTTTGTGTTTCGAGGACTTAATCTCATTTGATGCCCTTAGCTGTTTTGTGGATGGTTGAGTAACTTCCTGGAAGCTCAGCTGGTTGACCGGCAGCTGGACATAACTCTACTGTACATGAACCTGTATGTTTATCCAAATCTCTTCAAAAGCTACTGGGCTGAACTGAATGTATTTTCATTTGTGCATTGTTGGAACCATGAGGATGTGCAACTCATAACAGATTTCTAGATTTTGTGAATCATTACACCTCAGTTCATTAAGGTGTAATGATTCATTTCATGATATATAAAAGGCTAGGTAGACAAATTTGGTGTAACTGTTTGAGTATTTCAATTTTTGCAACCAAGTACAATCTGAAGCTAACTTATTCAACCCCCATTGTATATTTATTTTATTGTGGCTATGATGCATAGCGAAGCAATAGTTTGTAGTACTGCTTCAAAGGGATCTTGTTTCCAGTTCAGTTAAATTCCTGGTTTAAATGCTGTAGCTGTCTTCAAATTCCAGCAGAGTGTCTAAAGTATTCAACTCAAGCTACTTTGACACTGTGAATGATTCAGGCTTCCTCTGTAATCAAGCCTTGGTAGGCTTATCAGTCTGCTTGGGATCATCATTCTTTTGGAAAGTCCAGTGGCATCCAAGGACATGTAAATAGCTTGAGCTGCTGAAGACAATCTCTGTTGTTAATCTGGCTCATCAGTGATCTCTGTCATACAAATTTTATGTAAATCTAGGCTTTGACAGAAAAAAAATCTTCCAAACAATTACTAAGTAAAGTCATGAAGGTTGGCTCAGTGTTGTTACCAACAAACCCAACAAACTTAATATCTGTAATCAGGAATCAAGTGTGTGTTGGAATTTTGATTACCAGGAATCTCACCAGCACACCATTCACCTAAGTGTGTTGGAATACCTTAGTGGGTTAAGGCTTGGCTTAAAGTCTACACCTCCCAAGGATAAAATTCATTCAGTGGAGGTAGAGATATTTAATTTACATTACGGTACCACAGTGTTATATTTCATTTATGTGTTATTTCTGCATCCCACTTCAAAGCGGTGATGTATTATAATTGTCAGTGTTCGTGTGTTCGTCCGTCCGTTCGTCCGTCCGTTCGTCCGTCCATTAGTTAGTCCACCCAAAATGTTCACGACCGTTGCAGATAGAAAGATTAAACAAAAAGCACATTACTCGGGCAGCAGAGGGGATGAAAATGTGATGATGACCTTGAGAAAACTAGGCCATGGTCAAATTTCAACTTCTGTACACTCAGGAACTGGATAAGATAGAAAGACGAGGGAGAAGGCCAGTGTTAGTTAGACCATAGATCCAAGCTAGTGCTTGGATCTATGAAAGTAGGTCAGAGCAGTAGCTTTGATCTTTGACCTATGCAAGTAGGTAACGGTAAAATTTTGAATGCAGCGGTGTCGCAGGATGTTGCAGTCTCTGACTACCTGTTGTAATTGTCAGAGTTCGTCCGTCTGTCCGTTGAATTCAGGGGTGTCGCGGGATGTTGCAGTCTGTGACTGCATTGGTTCTAGTTATGTTCTGTTATTGTTTCTGGTAAGTCTTAGGAAATAAGACCTTTGTATTTAGAGTAGTAATGACATTTAAATGACCTCAAATGGCGATTTTAGATTGAAATTCCGTACATAACGACTGACAAACAATTCACCTTGCAAACAACCTCTCAGAACCAATTGTGTTTGGAGGTTGAGGACTTCCTGCACAGCACATTTGCCAACATGTTCTTTTACTAATCACTTCTTAGCAATAGTTCTTCTTATGTGATTCTGAGTTACACTTTCCACTCTTCTTTCCACTGATCTAAGGGTGCTGTTTTGGTGGGTGCATGTGTTTACAGTGCCCATGCATATTGTGCTGCTCACAGATTGGCAGGGCAGGACTTTCTGTTCTTTGGTCTCAGTTTTCCTTTGGCTTCACAACCTGGATCCTCATCAACAAACCTGCCAACACGTCCTCCCCTCACGTGTCTTTTGTTTTTCTGACTCTCAGCCTTCCTTCTTCTTATGTCCTGGCTATATTCCTGACTTTAATTTCTGTCTCATTTTGGTTCCATTCCCTTGTTTTTTTCTCCTCCTCATTTATCTCTTCTCAATAACCCCTACATCCTCTTTTCAAACTCTGTTTCTCTCTCGCTGTGATTTAAATGTGTCTCGAGCTCTGTGATTCATTCAGTGATTCACAGAATAAAAATTCAAAGGTGCAAACACAAGGGTTTTCATCTCAACCCTTGTGATGCAAATGTTTGTCCTGTTTAATTATTTTTTATGTTTTCCACTCCAGCTTGCAGAGGATGCATTTGATGTCTCAGAAAGCCTTGATGCCATGCAGATTAATTGAGTTGTAAGCAATGGATTGGATCCAGCTGATCTCTGTAATAAGGCCGGAGTTGTATAAAGTTTCGGAGGATGTGGTTTGTTGTAAATTGCATTTTATATAATGACTGTGATGATTGGGATCACATCCTATTTTCGCAGTAATGAGCAAAAAAACTGCATGGAGATGTGCATGTGCACACATTCTCAGGCGGCAATTTTGGTTTACACGTCTGTCTGTGTGTGCATATGGAAAGCAAAAAAAGCGCCAAATGTGAGCACATGGGGGTAATTTGCTTCACAAGTTTTCTGCAAGGGACTGTTTTTGAGGCTTTAGAATGATTGCATTGTTAACTTTGTCTTGTTTATTGTTGGTGCCTCAAAATCAAAGCAGTATAGTGCTGGAGGTTAAGCAAACAGCTGTTGTTTTCAGTATAATTCAGTGTTATTAAATATTGCAATTATCTCTTTTGTTGAATCATAAATTGATTTATAAGACATAAAAATAGCAAAGAATAGTCTATAGTAGTTAACTAAATCTCAAAATGACATATCCATATTACCTATTATTTTGTTTAACTAGGTACAAAACAAATTTTATTATAATGGTTAAGGTAAAAGCAACTAAACCCTCTGAGAAGCAAAACATCATTGAATATTTAGCATTTTAACTATTCATACATTGACAGACTATAAATAGTTTTTGATTTACCAGCTCCACCACTGTAAGTTATTTTTCCTCACATACATACATCCTCCTCACAACTATCTGTTAATCTTCAACGTAAACATAGCTGTCATAATAGATCACAGCACATCGCATGAAAGTAATGTGCATAAAAAACACTAATTATCGAGCACATTAAATTAAGAAATTAGTGGACTTTCCGTTTCATTTCCAAGCAGTGGCCATTACAGGTAGCATAGGACATGGTGTAGGTCCAGTCATCCAGGTTGAGGCAAATCAAGTAGAGCAAAAAAGAATCAACTAGACTTGCTTCACGTTGGTTGAAGAATGACTGCAACCAACCTCTTGATGTAACCTAAAACACTTGTGTAGCACCGTGAAGTCATGACCATCACCACCTGCCCTGATTATGTGACCTGAAACCCTATGTGTGTGTGTGTGTGTGTGTGTGTGTGTGTGTGTGTGTGTGTGTGTGTGTGTGTGTGTGTGTGTGTGTGTGTGTGTGTGTGTGTGTGTGTGTGTGTGTGTGTCTATTGCCGCAAACATGAGCTGCTGCCAACTGGGGACAATGGGGACAACACATTGGTGTGTGTCTGAGCTGATACTAAGCTCTTCAGATATAAATAGTTCCTCCTTGCAGCAGGACTTCCACCGGTGGCACTCGTAACTATTTTGTGTTGTTTCATTTGTGCCCCCCCCCCAAAAAATATGTACATATGTACATGTACATAACTGTATATGTACATGTGAAGTGTGATGTGTAAAAAGAATTTCCCCAAGAGGGACAATTAAAGATATGGTTATTATTATTATTATTATTATTATTATTAATGCAGTGCATTATTAAATGAGCACGCCTTGTCTCTCTCTCTTGTTTTTTTTTGTCATAGTTTTTCATCAATATTTTAATTTGGTATGATAATCTCAGACTTAGTTTAGCAGTGTGCATTTCAGAATCAGGATACTGTTGTCAGAATAAACATATTGCTGGATTTTCTTGTCTTTCTGTCTCAATATATTCTGGAAATGAAATACCACAGGACCACGTGTTCATGCCCCAATATGTCCTGAGGTTGATTCAAGCTTGCGTTGTGTGAAGAATCAACTCAGTGAGCTGACACGAGTCATGAGGTTACTAATGTTAACAAGAACACTTCATGTGTCTTTCATGCATCCTGTTTCCTTTCCAGCTCGATTAAAATCTGTTTTGGCTGCCCAGAGTAAAAAAAAGTGTTTAAAAAATATGTAGTATCACATCTGTCAGGAAAGTGTTAGTACAGAAGATAAGAGGTGTGGTACCAAATTTATCTTTTATCTTGATTCAATATTTGGCTAAGTCACTGTTTATCCTGCTTAGTACCTAAACTTTATTCGAAGATCAAAATACGTCACACTCGAAACTTGAGTGTGATGTATTGGCAAAGGTGAGGAAATCCTTGTCCCTCACTGTGTGGGTGCATCTGACAAATATTTTCAGTAATGCTTTATCTGTTCCTTAGTTTCTTGATTGGGTGTGAACATTACACCAATGTAAACTTTGCAGTGAGAAAAACTGTAGCAAATTACACTATTTGAAAAATTGCATCAGTCCAATAAAAGCAAATTACTCTCAATTTTTGCAAAAGCTTCTACTCTTTCATCAACAGTGACTGAGATGTAGCATCATTTCCTTCATAATCACAGGCAAAAATTTAATTTCTTTTGTCTAATAATTTGTTTTAAATCATCAGCTAATGGTCCTGAGTTGCTCAGGACAGCAGTGCTCAGGCTGTATCAGTGCTGCGGGAAAAGCTCTGCCAGATTTCTGTATTGCACATGAGTGAAACAAAGAAAGCAATGTGTGTGTGTGTGTGTGTGCGCGCGCGCGCGCGCGTGTACGTGCATGTGCGCTTGTGCTTGTGTGTCACAGTGGAAAATGTAGGCATTGAGAATGTGGAGGGTATAATGAGTAGTGTGAGGAAAACAGACAGGATGCAGTGAATGAGCTTTAGTTCTGTTGTGCAAGAATGTTTTCCAATTGCACTTAAGAGTGTTCCAATTGTCCTATTTTATGGACTCTCCCCTTCATACCCCTTCTCAATATTGTCTTGTAACACAATATTATGATGAAAATAGGACCAGTTTGAGGTAAGGTATTGAAGACAAGTTCAGAGAACCTTGACATTAAACTGTAAAAGCCCTTTTGCTTTCCCTGAAAACCTGTATGTGGCCCTGTTGTAGGCCCTTAGTCTAGGTGAAAGAAAAAGAAAACATGGATATAACCGGATCTTGAGATCTTCGTACCGGAGGACACAGACGATCAAAGGAAAGAGAAAACCATGGGAATAGAGACGGTCAAGCCCCTCGAGGGATGCTATGAAAGGAGGTGTGTGTCTGCATATGTATGTGTGTGCGCATGTTCTGTAGTCAGTCACTGCTGAGTCATCGCTGGGCTGGCCATGCAGATAGAAACAAGCTTCTAGGGGGGCCAGCTAGAGGGGCAAAAGGGGGCAGGCTCTAAGAATGCTTTGAGAAGTACAGGAAGGGAAATAGTTGTTGTGACAGGATACATTCAGGAACTTTAGTGATGCAATATTTCATATATCACACATTTTCACTCCTGCATTAACGTATGTTTTCCTGTGGTACATTTTATGATAATATTGAGCATTTGCCACTTTGCTGCACATCAAGACCTCAAAAATTTAAAGAGTTTTGTTCGTTTAGGATCCGGAGACACCCCTTCTATTTTTTGTGGTTTTCTGTTGGACCACAGGCTACGAGTCGACCCCCCTATACACGCACACACATAAACACACATTCATACATCCTGTATATACAATGCATCATTTCTTCTGCACTCAAGGAAGATGGTATGTACTCTAGACAGCTGTTGTTCTTTGAATGTGATAAACCTGTGTTATTACTTTAGCTGTTGTATTGCCGTCAGTTTATATGATTGCTGTTCACCATCTCGCTTATAGGAAGCATAAGCAGTATGGAAATAAGTTCCAGTAGTGACGTTATGCATTCAGTTTCATTGGTGGCAGTGTCTCATGAGAGACTCTGTCTTCGTACTGATCATCATTTTTATTGAAGAAGCAATCCTGTGCCACCAATGTAACTGCAACATCCTGACTTGTATCTGTAATGAACCCCTTGATGAAACTAAAGTACATACAAAGGTAATTGTTTTGCAGTGGTGTGAAGATCTAGCAATTAGTTGGCTGTTTGCATGACACTATATCCTCCATGGGCTCTCTGCATACACCAAGAACCTCCGTTCTTGCATCACCTCAAGCTTGTTGTGGTTATATGATGTGTCCTTCTTTCGGCCTATTACCGCTGCAACTATAAATTGAGTGTACTCTAGAATGGTAATCCACACGCTAGCTTTGAATGAACGAAAGCTAGAGTGTGAAGTGTTGGGGATTAGGATCAGCACCTCAAAATCTGACGCCATGGTCCTTATCAGGAAACCTGGGGACTGCCTTCTCCGAGTGGGGAATGAGGTCCTTCCCCAAGTGAAGCAGCTTAAGTACCTTGGGTGAGGGAACAATGGAACATGAGATTGGACGGAGAATTGGGGCAGCAGGCGCGGTATTGCAGTCGCTTTACTGCACTATTGCAACAAAGAGGGAGCTGAGCCGAGAGGCAAAGCTCTCCATCTACTGTTCAGTCTTCGTTCCTACCCTCACCTATGGTTATGAGTGATGGGTCATAACCAAAAGAAAAAGATCGTGGACACGAGCAACCAAAATGGGTTTTCTGAGGTGGATAGCTGGTGTCTCATTTAGAGATAGGGTGAGAAACACTGCTATTTGCGAGAGACTCAGAGTAGAGCCACTGCGCTTTGTGTGGAAAGGAGTCAGTTGAGGTGGTTAAGGCATGTGGTACTGATGCCTCCAGGGACCCTCCGAAGGTGTTTCTGGCACGTCCAGTTGGGAGGAGACCTTGGGGCAGACCCAGGACCAGCTGGAGTGGTTATATCTCAACACTGGATTGGAAATGCCTTGGGATCCCCCAGTCAGAGCTGGTGGATGTGGCTGGGGAAAGGGAATTTTGTGGTTCACCGTTGAAGTTGCTGCCCCGCGACCGGACTACAGATGAGCAGATTAAGATGTATGGATGGATGCTAGGGTGGGGCTCTTATTGAATAGTTTGGAATGAAGGAACCATCCTCATTTGTGTGGCAGTAAGCAGTTAATTATTGAGTCATCATCTAAACTCATGAAAACAATTGGTCTCAGTCATCCACGGGTGGATAGGTAAAAACATATGCTCTGTTGAAGAATGGTACCATTAACTACATTTTGTATGGAACAAGATGTGGAGTTCACCCCACTGATGATGTATTTTTGTAACTAATGAGCAAAGTGGTAGAAATACTTAGTAGTAGGAAAGTCTCCCAAAAGATTGTGACAGCCAGGAGGTTTAAGACTCTCACTATGTATCCATTTCTTGAGTTCAAAAGATAGAAAACTTTACCGTGTCATCTCTTACTTATTTTGTAATGCATTATAGCTAGTTCCATTCATATTGCTTAAGACTCTTTGTGTCATCATTGGACAGAGCACACTTTGGAAGGTTCATGGTTTGAACCCCCTCAACCCGCAGTCTACAGGTCAAACAGTCCTTGAGCAAGATTCTGAACTCCAGGCTCTGTAATCACTGTTCACTCCTCCTCAGGGATACAATTATGTTGGATTTCTTCACAGGGACAACAAAGCACACTGTATCTAGCCTCTCACAAAAGACCAGAAGTGGCCATAAATATACACTAGAAAGATTTTTTGAAAAATAAAATGAACAAACTAAATAGCTATTCTGATTAGCGAGATATTTCCAGATATTTGAATGTTGAGTAAAGTAATCACAGTCAGTGCAATAACTTTCATCTTCAAAAGAACAAAAAAAAGCAGATGGAGTATAGTGGTGAAAGTCACACATAGTCACATGTAAAGTGCACGTACACACAGCTGGCTGAGTCTACAATGTGGTCGATTGAGAAATTGTTTAACCCTATTTATCCAGTTTTGGCATCATGCAGACTTATTACTGCTTTTATCCATATCAAATTCTTCAGTCTCTGCTGTTAATAAGAATGTGGTTTGGGTCTGATTTATTTATATGTACTGACTGAGTCCAATGCACTTCCTAATTTTCTCTTGTGACTTTATTCATTTCCACAACAGGAAAACATTTTTTGTTGAAGCTTTCCTTCATTATATGATATTAACATCATTTGTTTTTACTCTTGCTTCAATTAACTGTTGCTCAGCAAATGCTTCGTCTTTTTTTGAGAATATCAGTCTTCCTTGTCTGTTAAGATACTCAGTGACTGGTTGATGGACATTTTTCACTCTTATGTAATCCACTTTGGACTGTTAAATTTGAGTGAAAAAAAATCTGATTTTGACTGCCCTTCCCTAATATTTTAACAACCTCCAACTTCCAAGTATTTCATAAAAATGCAGTAATGTTTTTGCCAGCTCAATTGTTTGTGCTCCAGGGTTTTGCACAAGAGTCTAATTACATTTCCATATCTCCCTTGTCCCTCAATCATCCTTTTTCTATATCTTTTCCTTACTGTCCATCCTTCTATTCTTGTCTCCAAATCAACACCTTTACCCCCACCCCCCTGTCAAACCATCCAACTCTCTTTTCATGTTTCTCTTTCTCTTTTCAACCTTCTCTGTTTTGCAGCAGTGATTTTCAGCCAGTCTGGTGACTGCAATGAATGGTAACACTATACATCCAACCAACACCACCACAACAGCAGGAGGGAGCCCAGGTCTGGTCGCACCTCCGAGGGGCTGGTGGGAATTCTGTGAGCTGCACGCCATCGCAACAGCCAGGCAATTGGCCGGACAATACCGGAGCTTTGCCAGAGAGAGGCCACAACATGATGTGCTCCCACCAGAGACCTTTTCCAAACAGTTCACCGACCTCTTCCAGCAACACTTCTGCTTTGAGGTTGATGGCATGCCAGTCAACCAGAAGATGTGCTCTACCACTCCTGGTAGTGCATCCTCCAGCACTCCAGTGGCCTCTTCCCATCTGTCACAATCCACAGTTGGTCGATTGCGGATCACGTCTTTGTCTGGAGTGCAGGACTATCGGGAGGCGGGTCGACCAAGTGGAGCAGCGACTCATTTTACTGTTGCATCACCAAAAGTGGAGCCGGTGGTGATGAGGGAACTGGAGCAGCCACTTCATTGTTCAGCAGGAAACTCTTTATCAGGAAACCCAGTAGTGCTCAGAGGGTCAACATGTAACGTTAGCAGTGGGTCACTGCTGATTCATAGCCGGAGCCATGAGGAGGTCTCTGGAAATGATCGTAATCACGTTTCTGAACGGTACTCTTCGGACTCTTCCACTTCCAACCCTGGCAACACTGACATCACACATTTCTCTGTCAGTCAAATCCGGCAGACTGTAAGACGGCTGCTCAAGAAACGGCCCCTCCCTAGTCCCCCTTTATCCCAAGACCTTTCCACAAGCAGTCCTAACTCCACCGCAAACAACAATCCACCAAATAATGGTGACAGAGTGGGCGCGATTTCCTCCATGAATGAGGAGGTCTCATCTTCATCCTCATCCTCCCACTCTTCCTCGTGCATGAACTCTGAGACCACACCCCCTGCTTCTTCACATATGTTTATGGCTGGGTTAGCCTCTAACTTCCTGCATAGTTTCCGTTGGTTACGCAGTGGAAGCATGAGACAGAGAAGATCAGAGTTGAGTGACTGCTGTAAAGAAGGCCAGCTAAGGTACTTGCTGGTGGATGACACTATCTCAGACACTCAGCCCAACTGGCAACGCTGCCGCCTGCTGGTCAGGAGGATCAGAGATGCTCAAAGAGGAGGAGGGGAGAGGTACCAGTTGGAGCTCTATGATCCTCCAAAGGTAGAGCCATTTGTTCATGCTTCTACTTATATAGACATATTTTATATATAACCAAACAGTTATTGAATATTTGTGGAATAAGTTGGTCTAAAAGTGTTGTGCATTTTATCATACATTTTCATTTTATCATGTTTTACAATCCTTGCATTCATTCCACCGGATCTATACTTGCATTCCAGACAAAATTTGGTAGTCTCTCAGTGCCATCTAAAAATAACATCAACAGCTCAATGATTATGCAGTATATAAAGACAGGAGTAAGTCCGCACTGGTTAGGGTGTACACCAGTTAAACAATGGCTAAATAATGTGCTTCTACGTGTTAATTCCCTTATATGAATTTCAACATTTGTGCTTTGGCTTTAACGTGATTTTGATAATCGTATTTGAGACACAAGCTTGATTTATTGGTTTTTACAATATACTGTTTCTCTATGCAGTATAGTGTGGTAGCTCAAGTTTCCACATTACAGTAGTATTTAACTTTAAGCCAATTACCTTAGAGAAGTTGTTTTTGGCCCAGATGTTTGTCAAGTGTTTTTTTTGTACATTTTTAGTGTAGAAATTAAGTACACAGTCAAAGTTAATCCCTATTGAGCCACAAATAATTATTATTCATATATTTTATTACATTTTTATTTACTGAAAAATATTCGGAATTTTAAACATGCCATATTTGCTGTGTATAATGATACCAGAATAGAATATAAATTCTTTTAGGTGCAACAAATAGGGATATTAATGATCAATTGTTAAGCAATTGATATTTAGAGCTCAATTAACTTTATTAGATGACAGTGTTTGTTTTGCATACAACAAAGTGATTTATTTCACTTTTGAAATTCAGAAAAACTACTTGTATGAAAAATAAATGACCAATGGACAGAATTTAGGATTAACTAAGGTTTATAAAAGACGAAAATGCACACAAAATATTGTGACAATTTTAAAGTATGGTCCCAATATAATATAAGTACGTATCACATGAAAGCATAACGCAGTCCTCAAGCAATCATGTCAGTCTAGCTACAAGAAGCAGTCCTGATTTTCATGTAAAGACAATAATTCAGGGAGTTTTCTTAATAGTGGAGAAGAATATAATTTGTGTAAATGTGCTGGATTGAGATGAATTACTTGATCTTTTTAATTATATTACTATAACATAACTGATCAAATAGCCACTATGTATAAGCCACTAAAAACACCCACATACCTTGGGTTATTAATTATTAATGATCAATAAATTCAAATGTGATCTTTGTTCATTATTTAAGTAAAACACACGAAATGTTTAACTCTTAGGCCTCTTGTGTGAAACTCATGTCTCAGCCAAATCACCCATTTATTTTGAATACCCAATTTGATTACTTTTCAAATTGAACGTTTCAGGTCTAAAGTTTTCAGGTGTTTCACAGTTCAATAAATGTGAAATCTGTTTAGTGACATAGAATTTTACTGTATCATGAATTTGGGCCCCTTGTATGATGGCGTTTGACACCCCTGCAAGTTAAACAAACAGATACTCTACATCACAGCGTGTGTATTTAGTAAATAATCAGTTGTTGACACATTCTGTCCTGCTTTTTTTCTCGGTACAGAAGCTGCGTCCTCTGCAGGTTTTCACATGATATGGGCCTCCAGAAATTTCAAATGTTTATGGAGCTTCTTCTCAGAGCTTTGCAGAAACATTCAACAGCTGGCTCTTTCATGTGCAAGACAGATAATTCCCTTATCTGTTTGTCCTCATCAATGAGATTAAAACCCACAGACGTCTTTAAATAAAGTGATACCTCTACTTACGAATGTCTCTACTTACGAAATTTTCTACTTACGAAATTTCTCAGCAGGAAAATATTACCTCTACTTACGAAAGAAATTTTGACTTACGTAATATAAAAACACAGTATCGGCTGATACTCGAATAAAAACACAGTATCGGCTGATACTCGAATAAAAACACAGTATCGGCTGATACTCAAATCTCCCACAGGTAACTGAACGCAACATTCTCATAGCTGCTCTGCCATTGGCTATTAACTATTATCCATCTTGCTGGCATCCCATTGGCTAAGAGGGATGCCACTCCACCTCTGTGTGGAGCTAGAACGGTGCTTATGGAGTTTCTTGGCATTCGGCACTCGACCTGTGAGGAAGTCTGATAGTTTTGCACAAATATAATAACTTTTTCAGTGCGTATTCGCTATGGACCCCAAGAAAGTGACGGAGAAAAGAGGAAAAGAAAAGATGAAGAAAAGAGTTTTTTTGTCCAAGAGATAATAGATAAGCATGAAAAAGGGATGCGTTTGGTTGATCTCACCAAAGAATATGGCTAAAAATGTACAATCGCCACGTTATTAAAACAAAAGGAAGTTTAAGGAGTTTAAGGCATAGCGTGGGTGGTTGGAGAAGTTCAAAAGGAGGACTGGAATTCACTCTGTTGTCCGGCATCGTGAAATAGGAGCGCATGAACCAAAGAGGGCAAAAAACAATGAGAACAGCAGTTTAAGGGTAAATCACCGTCATTATTCTTTATTCTTTGTTTTTTACGTTATGCACAACTCTCGCTTATTGTGTAATAATCTAATAGTAACATATATTTGTTACATGTTTTGATGCATTTTTTAGCTTCATAAAACATTTATGTCGGAATTTTTGTGGGCTTGGGACAGATTAGGGCATTTACATGGAAAACGCGTCTCTACTTACGTAATTTTCTACTTAAGTAATTTCTTCCGGAACCAATTAATTTTGTAAGTAGAGGTACCACTGTAGTTGTTTAATGTTACTTTGCTTGGCTGTGTTAGATGCAAGCATTCTTTAAATTTACACAAACACAAGCAGCAACTTGTTTCCTGCATCCAGCTGTTTTAGTCATTGGGCTTTCCCCCTTTTCTTTTTCAGACCATTTTCTTTCTCTGTTTATTTTGCTTTCATAGATGATTCCACATCTAAGGAGATCATTTCGACATTTTTCTATTATAAAGTTGTGTGTTTGTTGGTGACTTTCATCAGGTTTTCATACCCAGCCTTTGTCTCTTTTTAACCATGTGTGCTTTGATGTAGAACAGACTTTCATTGTAATCAAGCTGAAAAGGCTGAAGGAGCTCACTAGCAGTCTAGTTTGAACATGAACAAATGGAAACTAATCAGTGCATCATGTTTAGCTTTTGTCTTGTTTGCTGAACAGCAGTGCCACTGTTTCAGCTTCATTATTTGTTTCACAGTGATAGGTTTGCAAGATGGCCAAGATATAGTTTACCCTTTCACCCAGTTCAACAATCTAGTGGAAATTGAGCAACTCTTCATATGACTAAAGATCAACTGAATCTGTCTGTGCTTCTGTGTTTGGTAATTAATTAACACTTGTGTATGAAAGACATTTTTATACATTAATGTGATACATTTTTGACTCAGTTATCTCGAAGAATCTTCAGCAGGCATGTCCTTTACTCTTTGGTGAGTTATTATGCCTCCCACACTATTTCCTGTTTGTTTGGGGTTTGTTTCAGCTGCTCACTACTTTTTTGCTTTTTACTTCAACATTGATATATCGACCCAACAAGCAAAAAATATAGAAGTTGTTATGCTCAAGTTGTTTGAGTAACTTGCCTTTTGTTGGATGAAAAAAAACCCTAAACAATTTCCTTGCCTTCTCCTGACCTTATTTGATTCTTCATCATAGAATAGCAGTAGACCTTTTTTTTTACACACATTCACGCTTTCTCACTTGAAACCTCATGGCTTAGTACCCTACGATAATTCCAGATCAGGTCAGCTGCAAGGCTGCATGTGCTTGTACACCAAGGTCCAAGATCTCCAAACCAGTAGTTATAGTGGCTAAACTAACTGTTGTACGAGGTGCCCCCACCATTAAGGGCCCTGAAAGTAGAGGTTTTTGGGGGGTTTTCACCAAGGTGTGTGCAAGGTTTTAGTTTTGTCAATTGAGCAGTTGTTGCATTCATGTGTTGCTTTGTCTGAGTTTATGTGTCCTTGTAGTGTTTGACGCCAAGACCTCAGCTCTTAAATGAACTGCAGTCACAACTGAGTGCGTGAGGTGATTCAGCTGAAGACAGAGCTCGCTGTGTGTACACATGCACATAGTGTGTTTCAGACTGGGAAGGAATTTGCAAGATCTTCCTGACTGATTGCAATACTATTCTAGTTAGCCCATTGCATGGCTGCTCCCCCTTGCTCTTTTCTGTGAGTGAGTGTAAATAATCTTGGCAGGGCAGAGAGTTGAGGCACTGAGAATGGCCATAAAAGGAAGGAGAACTGTGGATTTGAATGCACACAGCGACCTTTTTTTCCCCACAAACGTAAAATATGATGGGTTTACCAGATTACATATTGTGTTGTTTGACACAGTTGATTTTTTTGTGGGTGTTGAGTAAGTTTTCACACATTGTTGTCTTGATGTGCGAGAATGGCTGCCTGCACACTAGCTGCATGGAAAATAATTATATGGAGCATTCTTTTGTAATGTCATGAACATTGTTGTGTGTATTTGTATGTTTGAGACACAACAGTAATATTGACTTGATATGGAACAACAGAACAACAATCAAACAACAGCTTCCTACTCTTCCAAACAGATATGAAACTGCATTAATCTCAATCCAGGATTTCTAACTTCTCTGACAGATATCAGAAATTACACATCTCTGTATTATGTTTTTTTTCCACTATGAATTGGTCAAATAACTGAACTCCTGGCAGATTAATGAAATATATCTTGGTTAAATTTAAGAAATTAATTTGAACAATGTAATGGACTGTATCTCGTCATTGTAGTAGAATTTATAATCCCAATGAACAATTATGCAATCGTTTCTATTGGTTTTCTCAAAATTATTATATAAGCATCTTCTAGCTCGATCTTTCGGTTGTCAAAATAGCCACAGTGATCTAATACTTGTCTCATTGCAGAAGTGAATCTTGTCACGTTAGCTGAAATGAGCTGATGAAATTACCTTGGTATTGTGTTAGACTTGAAACATAAATTCTTTATCATGTCTTGGTCATGAGTATCTGAATGACGAGCAAGTAACTCCATAATTGATACTCCTTTCTTGATGTTTTGCTATTTTAAATCCTTTAGTCCACACACCAAAACTGTAAGTAGAAGATAGGGGTGTGTGACATTGGTTGTGGTATGTTACTTTTTCAGTTTCTTGTAGCTATTTTGTCGACTTTCTTAGCTTTGACGCCAACCAAGTTTTTGTTTGGAGAACATCAAGCCCTACTTTGATTGTTATAGAATTCAAGGGTGCAATGAATGTACACTTCATGCCAGGAAAGTCTTCCAGTCAGTTCCTGTAGACTGCTGCAGGGTAGCATGTTACCTCAGGCTGTCCTCTACACTTATCACGAATCACTCCCTTCTCATCTCAGATGTGCATGTGTGTGTGTGTCGCTGTAATTACTTGTGTGTACTCTTTCTTACTCTCTTTCTCTGTGTGTGTGTGTGTGTGTGTGTGTGTGTGTGTGTGTGTGTGTATGTGTGTGTGTGTGTGTGTGTGTGTGTGTGTGTGTGTGTGTGTGTGTGTGTGTGTGTGTGTTTGAATTAATGGTGAAAGCCTTGTCTTTATCTTTTAGACTTATCAGGGTCAAGTGATGGCGGGTATTGACAAAGATGTTTTTAAGATTTTGAAGGCCTTATGTGGAACCAACAGAATCAGAGTGGGACAGTCACAGACATATCTTCATGTATTCTCCTATTTGCTTTTCTCTTTAATGATGTTCTTCTCTCTTGATCTGTGGTGTGGATTTCTTTTAATGCACTTTTTCTCTCTCACTGACAGAGAGGAGCTTGCAACATCAGTGGAAAATACTTTTCCACCAACCACACTCTGGTGTCCATCTGTTCTGTGTTACTTATTCTACTTTAGTCTCTCATATGGCAACATGCAGTGTTAATTTGGCCCTCGTTACATACCACAACTGAAGATCTGAACACATGGGCCCCAGTCAGCTGAACCAGAAACTGTATGAAACGAACCAAGAAAAACACAGGAAATGCAGCAACAGGAGAGATGAGAAAGTCAGACTTTAGTTAGGTAGAAAAACCAGCAAAGAGGACAGAGTAAGATGAAGGTGTCTGTGTATCAGTGGCAGGATTACTCTGTTATTACAAGTAAAATGTAGGTTATTAAGGATAATGTTGATCTGTAACTATAGGCTTAATTTTAACTTTTCTCACACTAAGCCATGCAGATTTTAATATCTCTGTCCGTATAGCTGACTCTGTATGTCAGACGCCATTGAAAAATTCAGATTTCTGGTACATCCGGATAATAAGCAGGCAATCCTGCACAGCTTCCCTTGGAGAAAATGTGTCCTGACTTGTCATTGTAACTACTCTATATATCCAATATGCATATTATTTTCTCTTGCTTTTAAGTTTCTACAGACGCTATATTGCAGGAATTGATAATGTATATGAATTGTCGATTATTTTTGAAAATTTGTTAGGGTGGCAGAATTGCAATTTTTTTGGTGAAAATGTTATCAAACATAACGTCTCTATATATAGTATCTGAAATACTACATTTTTTTGTAGTATTCTGTGGTACCAAATGTAGTATCTTCAGGTTTGAACACAAGGCACAGCTTTGTTTTGGCATGTTTGAAAATAATCAGTGGTAGGGCTGAGCCAGGTACTCGTTTCAGACGAGTATCTAGTACGGATTACGCATTTTTGATGAGTACGAGCATGATACAAGTACAACTCGTAAAAACTCATGCTCGTAAAATCCTCATAACAGTCACACACAGCGCCAGCTCCTCCCTACAGAGACTGCAGCCAGAGCAGAGCTACCTGTTGCTGTCCCACTCACACACACACACACACACACACACACACACACACACACACACACACACACACACACACACACACACACACACACACACACACACACACACACACACACACACACGGACATTGACTGATCTCTCTGTAGCTTACGTTGCTTTCCTTAGGTTTTCTTCAGCTTGCCTCTATTTCGGTCTATTTAAGGTTACTTGGTGAACTTGTTTCTTGTTTTGTTTTGTTGCATGTACACGGTGCATTTGACCAGACAGAGCTGAAAAGTTCTCAAGGTTGCATCGGTCACCGCCTTCACTCCAGTCGCTTTTTTTTCTTCTTTTATCTGCTTGTTCTTAGTTTGACATTTTCTCACTTCAGTTCAAATTAAAGATTTCTATACTGTATAGATACTTTAATTGTTACATACCACACACACATACACACACACACACACACACACACACACACACACACGCTCCCTCTGTCTATCTCTGTCTCTTTCTCTCTCTTACTCCTTGTCACACATTGACTCAGTCACACACACAAACACATACCTAAACACTCTGCCTACCTGAATTGTGCAACTACTGTCATTATAGTTTTATTTTAGTGTCCTGATCTGGTTTTACCTATTCCACCAATTTATTCTTGGATGATTTAATGATAATCCAAATTATATACAAATAATGTCCGTGCAGTCAAAATGACTGCCTCTGGTAGTTATACTCAGATCTCTTTTGTGTTTTGAAATTTTAATGATCAACCAATGTCAGAAGAAAATACACACATTTAGGAAAAGTCAGGTTCCTATTGATTATATATATATATATATATATATATATATATATATATATATATATATATATATATATATATATATATAGTTATTTTTTTTATTTTTAAAAAAAAAACAAACAAGTTATGACATTGCAAATTTTGAAAGCAGTCAAAATGA
The DNA here is from genome assembly GCF_040054535.1 of Antennarius striatus. Classification (NCBI taxonomy): domain Eukaryota; kingdom Metazoa; phylum Chordata; class Actinopteri; order Lophiiformes; family Antennariidae; genus Antennarius; species Antennarius striatus. The sequence goes on from NC_090778.1 coordinate 17,072,395, forward strand.
CTGCCTGGTGGAGTTCACATGTTAATCAACATTGTTTCACTTTGTGTGGAAAAAATAGCAAGAACATTAGGTGGTAAAAATAAATAATAATAAAACAAAACATTAAGAGAAAAAAAAATTAGAAAGTTTTTGAGTATGACAGTTCTTGTTCATGCATACTTCGTGGTTCATAATTTATTATTGCATGCATTGTATTCATTAATGCACTTCATGTTCATAAAAAACTTGTTCTGTTAATAGTTCCTTTACTACTGTGATCAAAAGCATTGAATCTCAATTCTGAGGCTGTTGTGTAAATATTCATTCATACACTTCAGAAGTTCATAAAAAACTTGTTTTGTAAATAGTTCTGCTAATTTTGTGATCAAAAATACTGATTTGAATCTCAATTTTGAGGCTGTTCTGTAAATAGTTTTAAAATGCACAATAAATATAGCAACTTCTGATCAATCCATATCAATTTTAGACTTAAAATAATGTAGTGATTTAAGTCACACCCATTTCCGGTCAAATCACACCCACTTCCGGTTTAAGCCACGCCCATTCCGAGTACAAACAGGGATGCAGATAATTTAAATGGCTGTACAGATAAAGATACAGATAGTGGTGTACTCGCTTATCCCTAATCAGTACTTTATTTTCACGCCTTCATAGTGAAAAAAGAACCATAATACACAGATGTTTTTACACCTTCTAAGCCCGCTTCATCCGTTCTCATGGGTTGCTGGTGCTGGAGACTATTACATCTGACAGAGGGCGTGAGGCAGGGGACACCCCGGGGGCGACGCCAGTGCACCGCGGAGCCACAAATATGCACAGAAAAATGCATGCACACACTCACACCTAAGGTCAATTTGGAACAGCCAATTAACCTGAAGCGCATGTTTTTGGAGGAGGGAGGAAGCCAGAGAAACCGGAGAGAACCCACATAGACACTTGGAAAGCATACAAACTCCGCACAGAGCGGGTCTCGAACCCTTGTTTTGCGGCGACAGTGCTGCCCACTGCGCCACCCCAGTGTTTTATTTGACAGTAAAAATCATTTGTAGTTGCAGCCTTGATAATTAAGTTACATCTGCTTTTTCCAGACTGCTGCCTTTTGTAATCACCCAAGGCAAAGCCCTGTGGCTGTACGACATCATAGAATTGTTACTGATGCAGATGTATATGTAATGCTTGGATTTAGAGCAGAGATAACTCTTCAGAGAGACGTGGTTTCATTTTACATCATAAGTCTTGTATCTCACTTTCAAAGTCAAATCTTTTCCTCTTTCCAGGTATCGAGTTTCATGAAATTTTAAACTGTTACTTCATATTATTTCTTGCTTTGTTGACTGCTTGTTTCAGCACTAGCATAGCATAATAAAGTTCCTGTAACATTTCAACTTTTTAAAATATATTTATATGTAGAATTTTATCTATAATTTAATAACTCCACCCACCACACTTGAGTAGAAATTGGCTGAAAATTGAGTCCAAAACAGTGTTTTTCTCAAGTCAGCAGTAATGACTCCTGTCAAGAATACAGTGAGTAAAACAGCATACATTTACAAAAGCACCTGGAGTAAAAATAACCAAAGGGTTTAAATAACTGGAATCTCACAGATGTTATAGTTTTCACATATGAGCTCATTTAATAATATTGACTATCTTATAATTCTGTAAATTTATGTGAATAGTTACGCAGGCAGAGCACAAACTATTTTATTCACTGACATCTGAACTAATCACTTGTGTTGTCTTAAGATCTAATATGACCAGATTCATAAAGAGGGTTATGTATTTAAAGTTGTGAGCAGAAGTCCAGGACAGTGAAAATATTTGCACAAAAACAGGGATATTCCCTGTGGGGGATACAGCTGACATTACAGGATGATAAAAACATATTTTAGGAACTAAAGCAGGCTTATATTGTCTGCCCTTTTGGGATGAAGCCTTCAGAGGATGGGGCCTACATTGTCCAAGGCAGTGGGGTTGAATAAGCTGAACGCAATCCACTCTGTGGGACTCTATTCATTGACTTCTCTGCTCTGTGTTTAGTTTAGGGCAGCGCCTCTGGACGTACACAAATGGGTGTTGATCTCCTTTTAGAGAATAGGGGACCAATTATCAGAATACAACCCTATTCTTCATTTCATGGAAAGTTGTTTCCAGCCATAATGGAGGAGCAGAGTCTCTGACTTGTGGTCAAATATCAGATTTCGCATGGAGTTGAGCCAGTATTATTCTTACACTTCTGACTTAAGGCTATTGGATGAAGTTGTTGGTGTTTGAAGATTCAGTCAGTAACAGTCGACTCTGCTATTTGTGGGTTTTTTCAGTGACCACGTCCAAGAAGATGTTTTACAGAGCAGGCTTTATTTTAACAAATCAGAACTAATAACACACACTAGTCAAACTCTGCCTCTGTTCCAAGCAGCCTAGTACCAGTGGATAGTGTTCTAACAGAAAAGGGAAGTACTCTTTGCTCCATACTAAGTCACTTGTTTCCTTTTAGAGAATTTTATTATTCACTTTGCCTGTTTTTATTTACTCTTACTATGCAATCCTGTGTAAACTATTTCTAGGCGCAAGCACATCTGTGTCCTTGGACAAAAAGTTTCTTGTTTCTGTCTGAATTAAGAGTGAGTTGCAATCTCAAGTGAACAGACATGTGCTGTGGTGAGATCATATTGTGTAAATTAGATTTTTTAACTGGGTGGTACTAGCTGTGTGTAAAATTACTGCTTTTGCTTGCAATGCCAGTTGAGTTGGTTCTGAATCAGATGGACTGAAGATGCTTCCCTGTGGAGAGAATCCCTGTAAGGTTAATTTGTAGGATTCACCTATATCCAGATCATGATGAAGGGATACTACATCTCAATCTGGGAACTCCTCAAGATCCCACAGGAGGTGTCTAAAAAGTACAAACCGACACTTTGTATAGATTATATTCTCTGTAGTTAGACTGCAAACAAAATCAGTTAATGGAAGAAATCAATTTTTCATGACTGACCCATTGAAAACATACACATTTCTGCTCTGTTCAGAGATAGATTCTTTATAATATCAACCTAGAACATTGACTTAAATGCGTATGAAGCTGAAACTATGAAATATGAAGCTATGCTAAAGATGCAACTAAGGTAGCAGAGGATAACTTAAGGCACTTGATGGCACTTGGCATAACTGGTTGCTTTTACAAAAATGGTCTTGTAAGAGAAGATGTGCATGAGTTGAGGTGTGTGTGTGCGCGCGCGCGTGTGTGTGTGTGTGTGTGTGCGTGCGTGTGTGTGTGTGTGTGTGTGTGTGTTTCAATGTTTTCAATGTTTTTCATTTGCCAAAAATCTCTAGAATCATAAGGGAAGTGGAGTGGTTAGAGGCATGTGGTCAGAATGTTCGTCAGATCTCTTTAGATCTTCCTAGTTCTGTGCCTCTTTCTACAAGTAGGAGTGTCTTTACCTACATTAACAAAAACTCTTTGCTTCAGTGAGCACATGGCTTCAGTTTAGTGATTAATTGTATTTTGTTGTTCATGATTCTCAAACGTATGCTTTTAAAATTTCAGCTTTATTGTTGGACTCTATATTGTTTGTTTATTTGAATGTATGTGTGTGTATACCCTATAAGCAGTGTCAGTGCACATGACTTGCTGAGTAGGATGTGGAAATCCCCCAAAGCAGAGCTGTGTGACTCTGCTTTCGTTTTTTCTCTATGCCCCCCCCCCCCCCCACACACACACACATTCACTCACACCTGCAAACGCTGTCATTACCAATCACCAATTTGCAATGATTGTCTTTGCAAGCATATTAAAAAAGAATGTCTGTGAAGTCTTTTTTATTCATCACAGGATATTTGTGGTGAACACCACCAAAAGTAGTCTAAATTTATAGAAATATACGCTTCTCTGTGCTTCTCAATAGATAAGCAGGTAATGTGTCTACAAACATAGAGTTGCTGGATAATTAATCTTAAAACTATTGTAATCTGTTGCCCGAGTGTTGCAGTAAATCTTCCATTTATTTAGTAGAGAAAAACTCTGGCTATTCTATCTTGGCATTTATTTTTGTTATTTACTAATGGATTGGATTGTTAATCATTCTTATCCATCAATATTCTACCACCTATTCAGACCACAGTATTTAATTAACAAATTATGTCATGAAGTGATCTAAACAAATTAGTCAAGTATTTGTTGGACAATTTAATAGTAAATACAGTGCGCCCTCACACATTTGAGCATCCCGCTTGCGCCTAAACGTCATCGCGGATTTTTGGTAGGCAGTCCCGTGATACCGTACGTGCATTCTATTGGCTGACGGCATCCAGAAGTGTGCTACATTCCGTCAGTCTCAGACTCACATGAGACACAAAAGTGCTTTAAATAGTTGATAAGATTGTGGGAAAAGGTAATACAAATAGAAGGTGGTATAATATCAGTATACGGAGGGTCATAAATGTTTAAATTACCTTAAATAATAAGATAAATAGTTCATTGCTCAATTGCGGAATTCATTAATCGTGTGTGGTTCCTGGAACGCATTAACCTCGAGGAACGAGGGCGCACTGTATATAGCTTTAATTTTTTAATCATTTTAATCTCTATGGAGGAAAGAGTAGATTTTCTAATGGTTCCAACTTGTCAAATATGACATTGTTTTTTACTGCTTTTCTTTATCACACACAATGACAGACTGAATTAAGATGCATACTTGTTTACTGCATTACAAAAACAAACTGAATAACTAACTATACTTTAACTATGTTAAGTTGTGAGTTGTAAGTATTGTTGACCTTTTTTAAGCCTTACATAGAATAATTATTTCGAAAAAGTCTAACAGATTAATCAAGGACAAAACCACAAATGTTTGTGGATGCAGAATGTTGCTGTTGCCAAGACTGTGCATGGTAGGCTGAAAACGCACGTGGCAGAAAATTCTACAGACAACATTCCATCACATAAAACATTACACATTTCACCATTTCATCATACTCATTGTCTAGCACTGCAGATATTACAGAACGCCAAGTCCAATCTTGAGGCACGTCAGAACTGTTATAATTAAACAGATGAGGCAAAGACCATAGAACAGTGGCTAGAAATAAACTTGATATATAACTATGTTGAAAGTGGATGCGGGCAAAACAGCATAATATGACATAAATGTAGACACATCAGTGTTAAACATAATATGTTGACCTTGTGTTTGGTTTATTTCAAACCTACATTCCAATTAAGGATCCTCTTTCAATTCTCTTATTTTAATTGGTTAATGTTCAGTCTAAGTCTTATGGTCTAAGTCTTAGGCCTATTCAAGTTTACTTCTGTCTTTTTTAATTTGAGGGTTCAAGTACTTGTATCTGGTATGGAATATGCTGAGAGCCTTTTTCCATTCTTTACATCACCATTCAGAAACCCCTTCTGTCTGAGAGTTTTACACGAACACTCCAAGCGAAAACCGAAAGCAGAATTTGTTCTTGATGATTACTCTAGCCATCTAACACTCTGGAACCATTTTGGTGGAAGGCACATAACCAAACTGATCTTGTGGATACTGAGAAAGCTGTAACTGGTTAGGACCTGTGCCTTTCTTCCCCTAAATCAAAATAATCTTCAGATCCTGCTGCCATGGCTTGGTGGCCTGATTTCTCCATCATCCTCTGTCCCTTGTTGCATCGACAACCACAAACAATTCTATTCATATTCAGTGAATTATTTAGTGAATTTCAACCAAACCAGCATGAACACAATTAAAGTATTAAGAAAAAGGGAGAAAAAATATGAATCTAATTTTCTATGGGGTAGTAGTTAATGCAGTCAACAGGTAACATGGCTAGAATAATTTCAACCTTGCTTTCAGCTATAAAAAACTGTTGAATACCCATCAATGAAAAATAAAATAGTATAATTGAATGGAGGCACTGTTAATATTACCTTAATTCTATCATGACAGGAAACATGATGAATTGCACTAGTTAGCCAGTAACATTTTTTTTATTTGAGCAATAGATCTGTCCAAAGGTATTAGATTTAAGTAATGTTTTGTTATCTTCCATTCTTTCCTTGATTCTACTATGACTACTAGCATCAGAATCAACCTTGCTGCTCCCCCTCCCCCATCCTGTCAATTATAGCTAACATATTAATTTTCTGGGGCTCTGTCTGCTATCATATAGAAACGTGTGAATGACATTAGCTTGTACAGTTTAAGAGAATAACAGCCAGATGTCTTTTCCTGTTTATACTTCATTCCAGCTCAATGCAAACTGGTTTATTCACTTATAATGGTGAAGCAGGAAGGAAGGAGGATGAGATGGCCGAGTGATTAAGGTGATGGACTGCTAATCCATTGCGCTCTGTGTAAGTGGGTTCAAATCCCATCCTCGTAGGAGATTTTTAGGGCGGCAGTAGCTCAGTCCACCAGGGCTGGGGACTGGAGGGTCGGTAGCTCAAGACCCATGTCGGGCAAAAACTTTTGAAGTGTGAACTGGCAGTGGAGAGGTGCCAGTTCTTCTCCCGAGCACTGCTGAGGTGCCCCTGAGCAAGTCCAGGCTCCCTTATAAGTTGCTCATCGGGGTGCACCATGAAGGAGCTACCCACCCCACTACCCTTCATGCTTACAGGCTGTGTGTGTGTGTGTGTCTCACAAAAGGAAGACGAGGTGGCCGAGTGGTTAAGGCGATGGACTGCTAATCCATTGTGCTGTGCACACGTGGGTTCAAATCCCATCCTCGTCGAAGATTTTTAGGGCGGCAGTAGCTCAGTCCACCAGTCATAGGCTGGGGATCAGAGGGTTAGTAGCTCAAGACCCATGTCGGGCAAAAAAACCCCAGTATCTTCAACTTTTCCTTTCGGCTTTTCCCTTCAGGGGTCGCCACAGAGAATCAGTTGCCTCCATCTAAACCTGTCTTCTGCATCCTCTTCTCTCACACCAACTACCTTCATGTCCTCTCCTCTGGACATGTCTAAACCATGTCAGCTTTTCCACTCATATACTGTGAACAGTATATGAGTGGAAAAAATAATTTCTCCGATGCGAGTTTAATAAAGTACATTTCTTCTTCTTCAGCATTATACTATGCATGTGAATTAGCAATATAGTATAACTTCAGATTTGACAAATAATTCCCTTTTGGGGATTAATAAAGTTGATTTAATCTTTAATCTTTAAACCAAGAGCAGAAATCAATGAATATTGCCATTGACTGTTCATTTGCTCATTAGTTTTGATTTGATGCTTGAAGTGAAAAATCATTGGAAACATCTTCAAATGAGGGAAAAAAGCTTCATGTAACAGGGATTGATATGTTTACAGCATATTTTCGATCAGCACTGCTACTGGACACACACACACACACACAGACACACACACATAACATGTGGATGAGTTGCACACATTTCTTCGATAAACAAACAGACCCACACATGCAAGCAATTGCCATCCACTCTTTAGTGAAAAAGTTTATGCTTACTTTTCTTCAATACTAAAAAGCATATAAACTGAAGAAATGTGCCAACCTTTCATGATGATTGAAGAAGATAGATGATATACAAAGGGTAGAAAGCTGTGTTAGCTTCCTATTTATTCAGGAAGTAAATTTCCAAATGATTAATCAATTTCATTTAATCAATCTAACTTGACTGGGTAAAAACCAATAATGCTACTTTGGGAAGATTTGCAGAAGATCTTGTTCATTTTAACACAAATTAAAATTCTCTTGCAGACTTATGAAGGTACTGTTGTCAAAATGCTTGATACACACTCACACTCATATCGACGCTCAATCTCACAGTGTTTACTGTTTAATCTGATGGGCACATCATTGGTTTTTCCCTTTGTCCTTTTTTACCACACTTTGATTAACTTTTACTTGTCACACAGAATTTATTCTCATTTTCATATTTGAACTGTTAACTTTGAACAGTTCACAGGCTAATAACAATAATAATAATAATAATAGCATACTAGAAGAAGATTAAGATTTCAATAAAAAAAAGTCTTAAATATTATCCATACATTATTAAACAGATTTCCACACAGCTGGAAGCAGAGGTTGGACAATGTCTTAAATGTCAGAGCACTATTCAGTCAGAATCAGGATCAGAATCCTTTATTAATCTCCCAAGGGGGAAATTGCTTTTTGTCACAGTCACTCCGCAGCATAACAAAATAAAAAATAAATAAAAATAAAATAAATATAAAGTAGAAATAAAAAGGGCAGATAAATAACAGAATAAAGAGACAATTAAATCTAAATCCTACTACTGAACATACTCCTTTGTCACATCAGTGTTCTGTAAAGTGGATGGAAGTCATTGTCCAAGATAGCCTTTAGTTTGGTTGGCTTAGTTTTCAAGTTGATAGAGGAACAGAAGTACAGACAGGAAGTGTGACACGAGAGAGGACATGTGGGACTTTGGGATATTGTGAATTCAAGGGGTAAATCCCGGATCAGTGAGCTGCAGAAAAATTATATCTCAGGCAGGTCCAGTATGATTTTAGCAGATTCAGGCTCACAAGCAGCCTTCAGTGGAGTGTGAGTGAAGGCAGAGATGTCCGTGGCTGTTTAAGCATGAAAGAAGACACTAAATTAACAAAGAAACATGTCCTTTAAAAAATGTGCCATTTAGTCAAAATGATTCACGGACCTCACTGTAAGTAATTTTCATTTGGACTATTTCCTTGCTGTTAATCAGAGGCAATAAAAAGAGTTCTCATTTCCAGCACTAAGCAGTTCATATGAAGACTCTTCAGATCTTGGATTATCTGGAGTAACTGCTAACACATTTTTTGGACAGAGATATTACAATCGCATGTTTCAATTGTAATTTTCCAGTTCTTTTAGTACCACAAATGAAATACCAGCCCTCTCTGTTCTATTCCAACAGAACCAGAAGTCTCTGTATTGAATAGCTCAAACCTTGGGGGAAATATATTAAAACAATATGGATGAGTTTTCAAGAGAATTCAGTCTGGACATACTTTCCATTGTCAATAGAAAATTGATATTATTATGTAACAATGTAAAATTATCTCCTAATCTGGGAGCAACGATTGAAAGAGTCTGTACTCAGTTTATTAGGTATACTTTGCAAAACGGATAGTCTCGGTAATCCGGTTTCTCCCGTTAGGGGTTGCCACAGAGTGTCATCCTTCTCAGCCTAACACCAACTGCCCTCATGTCTTTCTCACTACATTCATCTACCTTCTCTTTGGTCTTACTCTTGCCCTCTTGCCTGGTAGCTCCATCCTCTATACCCTTTTACCAACATACTCAATATCTCTCCTCTGGACGTGCCAAACTGCTCTCTCTAAATTTGTCTCCAAAACATCTCACCTGGGCAGCACGGTAGCGCAGTGGTTCGCGCTGCCGCCTCACAACACGGCGGACCCGGGTTCGAGTCCCGCTCTGTGCGGAGTTTGCATGCTTGAAAGATGCTTGCTCTCCCCGTGTCTGCGTGGGTTTTCTCCGGGTTCTCCGGCTTCCTCCCACCTCCGAAAGCATGCGCTTCAGGTTGATTGGCCGGTCCCAAATTGCCATAGGAAGGAGTGTGTGTGTGCATGGTTGTATGTCTTTGTGTGTGGCTCTGCGGTGCACTGGCGTCGTGCCCGGAGTGTCTCACGCCATATGCCGCCGAGATAGTCTCCGGCTCCCCATGACCCGCTACGGCGGATACAGCGGTGACGAGCTGAAGATGACTGACTGACATCTCACCTTGGGTATTACATCTCTGATGAACTCATTTCTGATCCGATCCAATCTGGTCACTCCTAGAGAGAACCTCAACACCTTCATTTCTGCCACCTTAAGCTCGACTTCCTGTCGTCTTTTCAGCGGCACTGTCTCTAATCCGTCCATCATGGCTGAACTCAAAACTGTCTTATAAACATTTCCCCTTCGTTCTAGCAGAGATTCTTCAGTCACGCAAGACACCTGATATTTTCCAGCCTGCTTGGATCCATTTTCAGAAACACAAACTGACACTTCCAAAATAAAGTTGAATGAACACTGCTAAAACAATTCACAAAAACAGACCATGAAGGGAAAGACTCATTGAAGGACTGTGTTCCTCTTTTTTTTCTTTCGTGTTTTAGCAGCCCAGGAAACTCATCTGGGTGTAAACTGTAGTTGGATATATGATATATGACTAAATGATTAAAATACAGTGCTGTAGTAGATTTGTAGTCCTCTGATCAAAGTCTTCAACTTTGTCTCTTAAACTGTCGTAAAATGATTATATTAGATGTTAGTGAAGTTAATACATATTTAGAGCTTTTTGTACTTGAAAAACCTTGTCTTAATAGTGGGTGGGGGTTTTATTATAATGAGCTTGTACTTGTCTATAATTAACTGTCCTGATATGGTGGTTATTTTTTTCTACCCTGTCAGCCAGCCAAATTGCACTTTGTAGACTGCAGAAACCACAGCTAATTCATTTGCAAGGAACTACAGTCACTTCTGTGAATCCCAAGTGTGCTTCTGCATGTTTGGCTTGCATATCAGCATTTCTGAGAAGTATACAAGCAGGGCAGTGCAATGAACTGACACATTTTGTCACTGCTGAAGGCTAAGTCAGTGACAGCGTTTGACAGGTTTCCTAGAACGCACTCATCTCTATTGACCCCACAACTTGTGCTCATTATGTCTCACACCCTCCATGTTTCCACAAATAGAACTGATTTTGCCTCTATTCAATATGTACGCATATCAGGATATAAAAAGTACCAGTGCATTCACAATCATTTAAAATATAAATATATATTTTTTAAAAATTGTTTTATGTTACTGTGAAAGAGTTGACAGAAACATCCTTTATGAACAGTTAATAAACGAAAACCTAAAACTAAACTAATACAGATATTCATTGTTAGTGAATTTACAGATAACTGTAAATGAGGGTGTCACAATTTCAGGATTTATTTAAAATGTCAGCCAGGTGCCAAAATGTAAGATAATCTTTGGCTTAAAATGTTTTAAAAAGTGCATTTGTCATGCATTAAGGTATCAGATACCTCTACATGTATGTCAACCGGAGAGGAGAATCATGTGAATAATTTGGAAATGAAGAGCAAAGACTGTGTCAAAAACAAATACCTCAGCAGATTCTTATTGTTTTATCATTCTTTTGATCTACTCTTTGAGTTCAAAGAGTCATTTCACAGCCTGATCTTCCCCGGCCTTTAATGAGTAAGATTAACTCAGAGTTTCACGTATGATTATGACAGATTGTTCTTATTTACTTCCGTTGAGTTTGTGATACTTGTGAACTACAGTAAATGTTGTGTGGATCAGTAAATGTGCCAGAAACATAATTTGTTTATTACAGAAAACAAAGATTTCCTTTCGGTTTAGCTATCTTCACTGTATATTGTAATTTACCATTCTGGATGATGTTCACTTCCAGTGTTATTAAATAGGCTTGTATGTTTATATTTTTATATTCAGGATGAAAAATGTACCCTCCCCGGAGTGAGCCTGAAACAAAATCTATTTTTGTCCCAACTATGGAGGAAGACCTCAGGAGTGTTTATCTGTGTGACAACAGGTGGTAGAGTCTGGTGTTGGAGTTGAGGGGTGAACACAAAGCCAGCTGCTACAGATCCTTATAGTCTTAGATGCAGCTTTAGTTATTTTATGAACACATGAAATATTAAGCTCATTTTCTAACATACCAAGAATTTGTGGACAGTAGTCATAAATTAGGCAGGCAAGAAATGTCCCTCGTGTTTTTCATCAAGCATTTAAACCATTTATTTTTAAATGTGTCCATCAGCACTGATCCAATTTATTCAAACTAACTCACAACTCACAAATATATGTACACCCAGTGCAACATTAGCATTTCTAAATGTACTCTAAAGTCACTTCAAAGATGAAACATGACAGCTGTAAATGTCAGATATGTGTGGACTGAACTGTAGCCTTCATCAGAACAGTCAATGAAGATGTATGTAATAATTCCATCCTGTTTTCTACATTGTTAGATTCCTTTGAAGCTTGACTCATGCTCTTTTTAATTAAGTGATCTAATTTTGATTTCTTCCGTAATAGTTTCATGGCACAGGACTGGAGAATTACCATCACCAACTATTCATCTTGTTGAACCAACTCCTAATTCTCTCAGTAATTTTTGGAAGCAGGCTTTAATTCGCTTTTCTTTTGCAGACTTTCTACAAGTTTTGGTTTAAATCTGTTATATACGTGAATGGAAAAAAGAAAGGTGTGGTCTATTTATGTGTTTAATGATCTTTGGCCCTGAAGTATACGCTACATATGTACAGTATATTGGATATGAAAACAATACTTATCAGCAACCATATCCTTTAAGCATGCACCATAGAAAAGGAACGCACCAATGTTCTCAGTCTGAAACCAAGGGAAGAGCAGACAGATGTGTAGGTCAAGGTCTCCTCTGCCTGAGGGGCCCTGATGGGCGGTGCTATGAGTGTGTCTTTGTAGGGTAACTACACATGCACTGTCCAGAGATCAGCCTACATTCAGTCACACACGCACATACACACACACACACACGCACACACACACACACACACACACACACACACACACACACACACGCCTGCAAGATAGCATTGGCTGCTGTGACCCTCAGAGGGGTTGAGG